>NC_056747.1:1336722981-1336927981 GCF_019279795.1 Protopterus annectens
TTGGATTATCCGCTGTAGAGCGGATAAACCACCAGGAATTAATGATAAAGTATGCCTACATCCCTTTTTACGTAAAAGAAGACTTTTTAAACCAAAGCATAATGCTTTGGGTTAGTTTCTTTTAATTATATAATGATTTAGTTTTAGATATTTATCATTGTGTATATGTTTGTTATATGTTATTTATGAATAAGTGCTCTTTATGTATGTAAAAACTTTTTATATATGTACATATACATTGTTTGAATATGCATTTCGCTTTAAATTCTCAATTGCGATTAATGACATCATGTACTTAATTGATTTATTGGTTTCACCATCTGCTTTATAAAGACAGGAAGTTCATGTTGTTTTATAGTCTGAAGAAGCCTTAGGGTGAAAGCGCTTTCTGTTTGTTCGAATAAAAGGTGTTGTTTCTACGAACGGAAGTCTTTGAATTTGTTTTGACTTTTGGAATTGTCGTACCATTTTCATTCTGGTGGACTGCCTGTTGCTCATGTATATGCTCTGGATTTTGCGTTATTTATATATTTGTTTTATTACTACAGGAGCAATTTTCCTGTTGTGGTTCTTGCTGGTTTTTATTTATTTTATATATATATATATATATATATATATATATATATATATATATATATATATATATATATATATATAGGTTCATAGGTAGGCTAGCCAACAAGGGTCCTTGGCTTACTTGGCCACTGTCGAACAGAGACACAGAAGTGATCCCTGGGTGTATTTCCTATTTACCATCCACTCATCAAGATTTTTCTTGAAGAGTGCTAATGAAGAACTTTGCTTGACATAGATGGGTAGCCTGTTCCAGAGTATGGGAAGTCTCTGGGACAGGAATGTAGCCCTCCAGCATGTCCTGTTTATTGTGGTGACAAGGTTTAGGTCCGTAGAGTGTGTAGCTCAGAGGGATTGGATTTTCTTTAGGTGTAGCATGTCCAACAGCTCTGGCTTTGACATAGCTTCATATGTTAGGCAGAGATCACCTCGGAGTAGGCGATATGCTATAGAATAAAGTTGGAGTTTTTTGAGATGGTCAATGTAGGGCATTTATTTGAGGACAGTAATCCTCTTTGTGAGGTACTTCTGTGGCCTTTCCAGCTGCTGCAGATGTCTTGTGAGGTACATTCCAAAAGGGGCATTGTACTCTATAATGGGTCTGAGTGTCGAGTACAGGGGAACAATTACCTCTTTTTTCCTGGATGAGAACCCTTTTATGATGAGAGGTGCCACGTAGAATGACTTCCTGACCACTGTGGCGATGTGACTATCAAAGGAGAGACTACTGTCCACCTGGGTCCCAAGGTCTCTTATCACACATTCGGTGTTAAGTAGATCGCTGCCTGTGTGGTAGTTCATGGGTACACAGTTTTTTCCAAAGGGGATGACACTGCACTTTTTGGCATTGAGCTTGAGGCCATGGTTCTGACACCAGGTATCTGTCTCAGTGAGGCCCTTCTGTAGGATGTCCACATCATTAGGGGACTTGACTATGGCTACTAGTTTGCAGTCATCTGCGAACTTCGTTAACAAGAGGCCTTCTGTGTTAGCCTGTACTTCAGAGAAGTAGATACCAAACAGGAGAGGTCCCAGGACTGAACCCTGTGGTACTCCACTTGTCACTGGTTTGAGGTCGGATTTGGAGTCTGCAACTTTTACAGTGTGGGTTCTGTCAGTGAGCCAGCTGGCAACCCATGTTGTGACGTAGGGATTTATACCTAGTTTAGTGAGTTTAGCTATAATTCCAGAATGGGGGATGGTGTCGAAACAAGGTCAAGATAGGCTGTTTGAACCACCTTACCCTCACCTACAGCTTTGGTGACTGCCTCAAAGAAGTCAATCAGGTTAAGGAGGCATGTTCTGCCTTTCACAAACCCAAACTGGGTGGGATCCAGAGTTTGGAGGTTACCAATGTCTTTGTTTATGAGTTCCATGATGATACGTTCCATGGCCTTGCAGACCAGGCTCGTCAGGCTAACAGGTCGATAGCTCCCGGGATCAATGGTGGCTCCCCCTTTGTGGAGTGGCATAACTGTTGCTGTGTGCCATTCAGTGGGCACAAAGCCTGATGCGAGGCTATTATTGAACATGGTGCTTAAGCGGGGAGCCAGTTCGTTCTGAAGTTTGTGTAAAATGCAGCCTGAGATGTTGTCTGGTCCCATGGATACTGCGTTTTTGGCTTTAGAGAGTGCAGCTTTTACCTACGTAGTTGTGATTACAGGGACTCTGCATTCTTCTTGTATAGATATGGACCCTTTAGAGGGTAGGGGGGGGTAAAGTTAGCACTAAACCTATCTGCCAGGATGTTCGCAATATCAGTTGGTTTTGTAAGTTTTGTGCCGTTGTGCTGTAACTCAGAGCACATCTGGGTGTTGCCATCGAGATTCTTGACATAGCTGTAGAATGTTTTGTGGTTGTCCTTAGAATTAGTGGCGATTTTGTTTTCGCAGCTAGCTTTGGAGGATCTTATAAGGGATCTCAGCTTTTGACTGAGCCTGAGAAGGGAGCTCCTCCACTCATGGGATTTTACTCTCTTTTGCAATATTTTCTTCCTTCTGTTGTACAGTTTTTTTATGGCAATGGACCACCAGATTGGCTTCCTTTTTTTGGAAGATAGCATCTTGGTTCTGTTTGGGATAGCATGATCCCTGCACTCTTGTAAGTGCTTACAGAGTGCATTTGTGTAGGATTCAGCAGTTGTAGCTATATTGTCCATCTGCATGGGTGTCATACAGTTCACCACTTCTGTCTTAAGAAGCATGAAATTGGATTTGGAGAATTTTTTACAGTGGTTTCCTTAATGGTGGGTGGGAGTGGGATGTGGATATCTAGGGTGACTAGCTTATGGTCAGATCTGACCAATGAGGAGTTGACTCTTCAGGTGAGGAACACCGGTCACTCATGTTGGTAATGACTAGGTCTAGGATATTGCTGACCCTGGTGGGGGTGTGGATAAGTTGATCAAAGGCATTGGAGTTTATGAATTCCACAAAGTGTTGAGCTAAGGAGTTGGTACACGAGTAGATTTCCCAGTTAATGGTGGGGTAGTTGAAGTCGTCCATTATTAGAGTGTTTGGTTGAACCCTAATATTTTCCAGTACATCAAGAAAAGAGGAGTGGGAATCCGGGGGCATGGTGGGGGATCTGTAGCAGCTACAATTTGGATTGCAGTTTTGCCCAGAGTTAGTTGCACTTGGATAACCTCGGATGCATTATGCTGAGCAACTAGCCTGGAGGTGTGGCTATCCTTATGGTGGACACACACACACACACACACACATATATATATATATATATATATATATATATATATATATATATATATATATATATAAAAGCATACACACATCCCCATATATACACACACATATATATATATATATATATATATATATATATATATATATATATATATACATACAGACACACATACAAATACATATATATATATATATATATATATATATATATATATATATATATACACACACACATATATATATATATATATATATATTTATATATATATATATATATATATATATATATATATATATATATATATATACACACAGACATACATATTTATTTATTTATTTATTTAACATTTGTTGACCGGGATAGTCCAACTGGAGCCATGTCCATTTTCAGTGGAGGCCCGGGGAGATAAGCTCCAAGTTATCAGATACAATAATACAAGTACAACAAGAGTACATAAGTATTATTACCAACGAATACATAGACAGACATGAGATATATCTGGTTATAGTCAGGAGAAAATTAACAAAAAATAGTTAGTTGGATTATTCACATTCATGTTGAGAGTTACCCGGGCTTGTTGCAGTGGCAAAGCCAGTTAAATGCCACATGTTGTTTGAGTTTAGTTTTAAATTGTCCTAGGGAGGAGAGCTAAGTAATATCACCTGGAAGTAAGTTCCAGGCTCTCCCTGCAGCGTTAGCAAAGAGGGCATCTCCAGCGGCGTTGTTGATTTTGATTGTCTGAATTAAAAGTTTGTTCGAGGATCGAAGCAGTCTTGGATTGTTGTGGGGGGTGATAATATTTTGAAGGGCTGGTGTGTTATCTGGGTTATAGAGGATTTTGTTAGCCATGATCAGCAGGTTATATTGGACGAGACACATATGTATAGATATATATATATATATATATATATATATATATATATATGTGTATGTATGTATATATATATGTATATATATGTATATATATATATATATATATATATATATATATATATATATATATATATATAGACACACACACACACACACACACACACATCTACATGGATCTACTATGGAAAATTGAAAATACTGAAATCCTAAACTACAGAATCTTGAAATGACAATGCTCAGATATCCCGAATGTTGACAATATTGACACTCGAAATGCCAAATGGAAGGTAACCGTTAAATGATATTGTATCTCTAAGCTTGAGGAGTTGTTTAGTAAAAGGTATGGCAGCTGTTAAGGTCAGAGGTAGTGCTCCATTGGGTTTGTATGCTGTTATACGAGGTTTGGAATACACGTTCTAGTTGTTGCAATGGAAAGGTAAGTGTGCCAAGTAGACCGGACAGTATACAGCAGAATACAGTGTTGATTTAAGAATAAGTTTTAAGTGTTAGTGTAGATTTGCAGCTATACAGAGCGGAAATGGTAAATTTACTGTCTTCTTCGGTGTAGTGCGGTTTTGGAGTTTATATATTTAATTAGCAGGGTGTGTGTGGGGATAGAGGGGGCTTGCCCCCTTGCTTAACATAGAGAACTAGATAGTTGCTTGTTTTATTTTGTAGTAGTGTAGGGCAGTAGGGTTAGATTTTGCTTGTGTAGTTTTGATATTCTGAGTGTCGTTATAAACATTCGTGATATCAGAGGTTAGACATTATGGTCACAAGATTCTGAAGTTCAGGATTTCGATTTTTGAAAGCAGATCCATATATATATATATATATATATGGGTCTACTTCATTTGCCCTAACTTCCGATTGACAGACACCCATTTGCAGAGACCAAATGACCGACACTTCATTTGACCAACACTTCATTTGACTGACAAGTATTATTGGCAAGAAAATGGGATATGCCCCCTTCCCCACTGTAGTGAAACTCTGGAGTTAGAATATATAGTTTGGGGGGGCACAGCCCCCCACAATGAGGGGTGAGGGGGAACGAAGCTACCCCACTTAATTTCATATTATATGGTTTAGTTTTGCTTTAATACTGCTTATTAAAACAAAAGTAAGTAGGTGGCTTCGTCCCCCACACCTCCTATTGTGGGGAGCTGTGCCCACCTAACTATATATTCTAACTCCAGGGTCGCACTATATTGGGGAAGGGGGCATATCCCATTTACTTGCCAATAATACTAGTCAGTCAAATGAAGTTTCAGTCACATGGGGTCGGGCAAATGGGTGTCAGTCAATCAGAAGTTAGGACAAATCAAGTAGACCCATATATTACACACACACACACACACACACACACACACACACACACACACACACACATATATATATATATATAGTATAGTATAGTAGTGCAGTAACTTGAAACCTGGTTCCAGAGAGCACCCCAGCACTAACAGGATACAACTCGTACCACATGTTTCGGCCACAGAACACGGACCGAAATACAAAAGGAGGGGGTGTATCCATATTCATCAAGGATACCTACACCTCCAGGTTACTGGCGCAGCATACCTCTGAGATCATCCATGTGCAACTAACTTCGGGCAAATCTGCAGTGCAAATTGTGGCCTGCTACAGATCACCCTCCATGACCAAGGACCACCACTCCACCTTTCTGGAGACACTGGAAAACACGAAGGTCCTACACCAAACACCATGATATTGGGCGATTTCAATTATCCTATCATTCACTGGGAAAACTGCTCTAGTACAAATTCCCAGGCCCAGCGCTTCCTGGAATTCATCAACTCAAACGCCCTGGATCAGCTGGTAAACTCCCCTACCAGAGGTGAAAACATATTGGACCTGGTCATCACCAACACTGGCGACAGGTGTTCCACACCAGAGGTCAACCCCTCACTGGTTACATCACACCATAAACTAATCACTCTGGATGTCCACACCCCACCACCACCCCTAACTAAGGAAACCACAGTAAAAAACTTTTCTAAAGCAAACTTCACCTAACTTAAGACAGAGGTGGTAAGTTTCACAGCCCCCACACTAAAGGATAACGCTGCCGAAGATGCAGAAACCTTTACAAATGCACTCTACGAGCACCTACAAGGATGCATGGATCATGTCATCCCTAGCAAAACCAAGACTCACTCCTCTAAGAGAAGGAAACCAGTTTGGTGGACCCCTGCTATAAACAGGCTATACAATAGAAGGAGGAAACTAGTTCAGAAAAAAAGCAAATCCCAAGAAGGAAAGACATCCCTGATCAGTATCAGTAAGAAACTAAGGTCCCTCATGAAATCATCCAAGACTAACATCGAAAGAAAAATAGCCAAGGATTCAAAAGATAACATAGCTAAAGAAAGCTTTGTGGTTAAGAATCTAAGTGGTGAATCGCAGATATGCACTGAACTAGTGCAAAATAGCACAAAATATACTGAACCTACTGATATTGCCAACATCCTGGCAGATAGATTCAGTGCAAACTTCATCCCCCTCTCACCTCCAAAATGGCCCACAATATCGGAAAAGTGTAGTGTCCCAAAAATCACAGATGCACAGGTGAAAACAGCCCTTTCAAAAGCCAAAAACACAGCATCAATGGGACCAGATGGTGTCCCAGGCTGCGTCTTGCATGAACTACAGAACAAACTAACCCCCCCACCTAAACACGCTGTTCAACCTCAGCCTCTCCACAGGCTACATGCCCATAGAATGGCGCACAGCAACGGTTATTCCTCTCCACAAAGGAGGGGCCACAACTAACCCTGGTAACTATTGCCCCATAAGCCTGACTAGCCTGGTCTGCAAGGCTATGGAGCGCATCATCATGGAACTCATTAACAAAGACATTGGGAACCTCCAAACACTTGACCCGACCCAGTTTGGCTTTGTTAAGGGCAGATCATACCTACTAAACCTGGTTGACTTCTTCGAGACAGTCACCAAGGCCATAGACGAGGGAAAGGTGGTTCACACAGCCTACCTTGACCTTGCCAAGGCTTTCGACACCATTCCCCACTCGGTTATTACAGAAAAACTCACCGGCCTGAACATAAACCCCTATGTCAAGAGATGGGTTGCCAACTGGCTTACAGACAGAACTCACACGGTAAGAATAGCGGGCTCAGGTCCGACTCTAAACCAGTCACAAGTGGTGTCCACAAGGCTCGGTCCTGGGACCCCTACTGTTTGGCATATACTTCTCAGAAGTACAGGCAAACACAAGAGGACTATGGCTAACCAAGTTCGCCGATGACTGCAATCTGGGAGCCATAACTGACTCTCCGGCTGACACGGACATCATCCAAAAGGGCCTTACTGAGACGGACACCTGGTGTCAAAGTCATGGCCTGCAGCTAAATGCCAAAAAATGCATAGTCATCCCGTTTGGGAAAAACAAAACACCCACGAATTACCACATAGGTGGCAGCCCCCTTAATACAGAAGAGGTAATAAGAGATCTGGGGACCCAGGTAGATAGTAATCTCTCCCTTGACAATCATATTGCCAAAGTAGTTAGGAAATCCTTCTATGTGGCCCATCTAATTACTAAAGGGTTCGCATCTGGAAATAAAGAGGTTATAGTGCCCCTCTACTCGTAACTCATTAGACCCATCAGAGTACAATGCTCCATTTGGGATGTACCTCACAAGACACTTCCAACAGTTGGAAAGACCAAAACAGTACCTCACCAGACCTGACCAATGAGGGGGTGACCACTGGTGTGGAGCATCTATCTCCCATGTTGGCAATGACCAGGTCTAGGATACTGGAGCCCCTGGTGGGACAATGGATTAAGTTGATTCAGGGCACTGAAATTTATGAATCCCAAGAACTGTTGGGAAAAGGTGCTGGTACCGGAGTACTTTTCCCAGTTAATGGCAGGGTACTTGAAATCACCCAGTATTAGGGTGTTTGGTTGTATCTTAATATTTTCCAGTATGTTTAGAAAGGTGCAGTGAGAATCTTGGGGCATGGTGGGGGATCTGTAGCAAGATACAATTTGCATTGCAGTCTTACCTAGTGTTAGTTGCACCTGGAGAATTTCAGATGCATTGTGTTGGGCAACTAGCCTGGAGGTGTGAATATCCTTGGTGAATATGGACACTCCTCCACCTTTAGTGTTTTGGTCTTGGTTTGCTGGCTGAAAAGTGTGGTAAGACTTGTAACCTGGTATTGCAGGGGTTCTCTCTGGAGTCTTGAACCAGGTCTCAGTTACTGCACAGACATCCATGTTCTCTATTTTTAGGAGTGCCTCGAGAGAGTGCATTTTGAGGTTTAGACTTCTAGCATTGAGTAGCATTACCTTCAGATTTTGCAAGCTTTTATCTGTTACGGTGGTGGTTTTGTCCTTTGAACCTTGCCTAAAAAGGCACTATAGGGGTGGCAAGAGCTTTAGCCAGTAACCTGAATCCCAGGGGTGACAGGTGCAGATCATCTCTGGCAAAGCATCATGGTTTGTCTATCATGTCGTCCCAGGCAGACAGATACTGGATCCTCTTTGAATGACATCAGAAGCTTAGCCAATTGCTGAAGTCAATCATTTTGTCCTTATACTGTGGTATCATTCTGGGAGAAGGCAGGATGCTACTCAGGGCTAGGGTCATGCCTGCCTGGGCTACATGGTCCGAGAGCTCTTCCACATCTCTTTTCATGTACTCCAGGGAGGTACGTCTCAAGTCATTCACTCCAACATGGACAACGACAGAGTCATATTTGTACTTGTTGTGGAGTGACTTGACTGCATGCGTTATGTGGCGTATCTTGGCACCAGACAGGCAGCTGACTGTAATTTTGTCCTTGCTCAGCATGGTGAGTGGGACATTAGTGTGCCTGACTACAGAGTCACCTATGACTAAAGTGTTGGGTACTTTGTCTTGCCTTAGGGGCTGTTGTTGGGTGGCACACTGGTGTTGTGAGCTATGTGTCACTTTGGTTGTGACTGGTGTTTTTTGTGTTTCAGCTTCGGAGGTCCTTGTTGCTTGGGCAGGTTAATGTTAAGGGCCTCTGCATATGTGGGTTTAGTGTTGCTATGTGTGGGTGTTGATGGTGTGTGCTGCTTGAGGTGTAGTGCAGGTGTTAACCTTCTCCTTTTGACGGTCTAGCACAATCTTGGCTGGAGAGAGCTTTGCTTCCAGTTTGGCTATGTAAGTGCATCTCCTCACAAGTTGTAGTGTTAGGTGGTAGGAGGAGCGGGTTGTCTGTGTACATGAGGCAGTTGCTGCATTGCCCCAGTATGCCCAGATTCACCAGGTGGACAGGAGAAATCACCGGAAGCTGACCCTTGGATATACCTGTTTAGGTGCTTTTTTTGTAAAGTACAAGTGCTGTTTTCCCTTACCTTTGCAAGGTACTTTGCAATTATAGGCTGTTTAGTGCCTACGATTAATTTCTCCTTATTAACAAGGAGAGTTGAGTTCTTGTATCAGTTTAAGGCTTCCTAGTGCATTCCAGCAGGTTCTAGAGCAAGTGCTAGTCACAGGGGTTCAGATTTTAGTGCTACTACTGAGAAACCAGTTAGTTTTAAGGGAAAATATGAAGAGCAGTCTTTCACGCACAAAGATGCAGGTTACTCACCACAGTGCTGTCATTAGATGTTAAAAATTAACACCAGGATCATGTTTTCTAGCACTGCATGTAACATGAGGCCAATGGGTAAGATCTAAAATTTAAGCCTGTCTGCCTTTCTTTGCCTACATGGAAACGGGACTCATTTGTTGCAACCTTTATTTATTTTACTTTTGTTGACCGGGAGAATCGGAGTGGAAAAATGTCCATTTTCAGCAGAGGCCCAGGGAGAAAAGCTCCAGAGTCTGTAAATATACAAAGGCATACAAAGGCAAATAAACACAAACAGAGACAAAGTACAATTTATAACATTTTAGAAGTACAAAGAGAGAAAAAAAAATGTTTTGGCTGCACATTTTAGAGGTACTTAGGCAAAAGAATATTGTAGTTGCAAATTGTAGTAGCAGGACACGTTAGGTGTATTACCAGTAATTTCTACTTGAATTTTTGAGAGTATGGATAATTTTCACAGAGTTTGCAAGTAGATGAGATTTGCGTATTAAGGGTAGTAGTACAGGTAGAGAAAATGGCATTTGCTGTACTCCCTTGGATCAAGTCTCACCAACAGCCATTAGCTTGTCAGCTGCAATGTTTCATACATACAGCCTCTTCACTTACTTAGTCTGGGCATCTGAATTTAATTACAGAATTACCAGTTTGTGATTTTTATTCGATCTGTATTATTGATTACTTTGCAACAGTATGTAATCTGATATGAATTATCTTATGATTTCTTAAGCTGCGTTTTATATAAGCGTTTAAATAAACTTAGCTGCCCTACTTTAAATTGTTAGGATTCAGTGAGCAAGTATTTTCAAAAAGAACAAAACCACCACTGTGGTGCACATACCAAATTTCATAACCACCATAAACCGCTGTGCTGTAATTTCTGACATACTCCAATACAGCAATTTACTGAGACTGTTACCTAGATTACAAGAGGT
Source organism: Protopterus annectens (assembly GCF_019279795.1). Taxonomy (NCBI): domain Eukaryota; kingdom Metazoa; phylum Chordata; order Ceratodontiformes; family Protopteridae; genus Protopterus; species Protopterus annectens. The sequence goes on from NC_056747.1 coordinate 1,336,733,676, forward strand.
ATGTCCGTCAGGATGGAAGATAATTAAAAAAAAAAAAAAGTGTGTAGCTAGCCTGTTAATTAAAACAGTGGGGTTTTTATCAGCAACACCATGGAGCGGAGCACAGAACTGAAACTGGACTGCTGAATGACCAGCTGGAGTGGGAAGGAATGAGAAATGACTGCTGCTCTTTTTACCCAGTGCAGAGTTTAGAGGTGCCACAATGTTACTGACTCGGAGGATGAAGAAACAAAGTCAGCTGTGTTCCTGACAAGAAAAGAGAGGAAAACAATGGTAATGAAGTTGGGGGGCTTGCTCAATCAACCTGGGTCATGCCACTGGTCTTTTTCATACACCCCCATCAACTCTTGGTCAGCACCTATCCACTAACACCAGTGCAAGATAACAGAAAAACACCCAGATGTCCCCAACCCAGTAGGTAAGACATGCACACACATAGTATGTGGTAGTCTTTGAAGCATGGAACACAGGATGAATCTGAGGCAAGAACGTGCTAGGCCATGACCGCCAGTGCTTGTTAATAATATAAATCAAGTAAAGCAAAATGCACCCAAGTGAGAGTTTGAGAGGTCAGCAATAATCATTTGACAGTGCTTTTAAAAACTATTTTATACCAAAATATTCATACAATTTGGACTAGGAAATCTGATGCCTTATCTCCCATATAATATTTTAAAATATCTGGCAACTCTTAAGTATAATCTTATATGTGACCCTTTTCAGATGCAACCAGAGTTACACACAGCAATAAGAAAAACACAACACAACTTCACAAACACTTGAAAATGCACACAAAAGAAAAATAAGATGGAGATTCAAGCACAGTGCAGAAGTTAAAATACAGACTACACAAGTAAATTCCTAATTTTTTCCACCCTAGCAACTGTTGACACCAACCTAGTGTACCACTATGAACATGCACGTCTACATTCATGGTACGATAATGGCCAAGTCCTAAAACTCTTCCTAGAAATCTTTAGGCCAAGTGTTACCAATTTCTGTCTCACAAGTCTTTTAATCAAAAGATGATCAGTCACCCAAGTTTTCTCTGTTCCAGTGTTGCAAAAAGACTGAACACATGCAAAGAAAATGCTTCAAAACTTGAGAAACATGCAGATGTTGGACTCTGGCTGTCAAAGTCCAAACAGTGGTGAAGTATCAGTGGGAACACAACACCTATATGTCATCCTAGCTGCTACAGTCAAAGCTTTCCTGACATAAACCCTTCAATTACAGTCAAGGTTGCCAGTTAGTTGCATTACAGTCACGTTTGCCAGTTAGTAGGTGGCATCAGCTCCCTCATCCTCTGGGAAAGGAGGCTGCTACACCCGTGGTACTGATGACACCTACTGGTAGCTGGGTGTATTACCTACCAGTAATGGCCATGGTGGCTCACCCTGCATTTGGCAGGGACTTTCGTGCTGAGCCAGGGAACAGGTGGTGTGGTGTAGTGGGGGGGGGGGGGGTACGCACACCTCTTTATGTCAACCTCACAGCTATGGCAAGTCTGCAGACAGTGGTACATCACCCTGAGGGAACAGCAAACTAACTTGCTCCTTATTGCCTATGGATGGGCTGATAGGCAGGAGTAAATGACATCCAGGGCTCTGGCCAACTTTGATGTCTGACTCCCAACCCAGCAAAACAGATTAAATACCTGTCTGCAGGTGATGGAAAACAAACTGGATACTTCAGAAGTGTACGTTTGGGGGGGCACAAAAAAAAAAAAGAAGGTATACATAAAGTGGTCGTTAGTACATATTAACTGTAGCAGCCATTAAAAAAAAAAAAACTACATTTTACTGCGGCTACAAACTGCTAGAGAAACAAAGATAAAAGATTAATTCATGAAGCTGTATACATATCAGCTTTACCATAACTCCTGGGATGATAGTCACTTAACCATTCTCAGGTGGAGTCTTAAAAAAGTCCACTAAGATCAGTGCTCTACCCCAGAAACCAGCTAGAAATAAAATTAAAATATGTCATGCACTAAAATGTCTTAACTAGTGTTATTATGGTATTAACATATGTACTAGTATATGTATGATATGTACTCTGGTACGAGGTAGGCACTACGAAAGATATGCTTTGGGAAAATAATCGTGTTTTTTTTCTTCTCCAAGCTTTTGTAGACAAATTGCTGCTTCATTTTGCCAAATCTTTACTTCAAACACTCAGTATTAAATTAATAAATATAGTGATATCCAAGCACAATTTTGAATTTTTCACTGCAATCCATGTAGGAGAAAATGATAGGACTACTACTGATATGTCATGCATTTTATAAATTACTTCAACTGGGAGTGTTTGAAAATGGTCAGTTTTGATCACAGCTCTATCCCAATAAACAAAGAATCAAATAGCAATTATGTAACTTACAAATTAATACTAGTTATGAAACTCAACTGGTACAGTCAATTTAAATACTTAAATAAATGTTGCAAACAACTGCTAGTAAAACTATAATTCAGCTTTTCAACAGATAAAATTCCATAGAAAATTTGTTGTGAATGCCTAGTCAGGAAACAGCTGGTGGAGTTTATGGTGTATAGATGAGTGGCAGAAATGTTGCTCCCTCCCTTTGGGGAGTTTCAATCCCTAATCAGATATGGAGAGGCATTGTCATACTGCGTGATGTTTTCTGGTAGAGTCTGTAAAGAGAATGAGAGAATCTGTGCTCCCAGACAGTAAAAACTAAGACTTGTAAAATACCACTAGAGATTACCAGTTCCAAGGAGCAGGCCTTGACCCCAGATGCCAAGATGACAAACCTTGTCAAGCTATGAGAAGTATGGCAGTTCTCTTTACATCGCCTTCCCCACAGTGCAAGGCCTCTCAGCTCAGCATACTGTTCTGCAGTTATTGGGGTGAAAGGTCACGTCACCTCCTGCAGATGCCATGTTGAGAAATCAAGCAAGATACATGTGACGTTCCCTAATATCATCATAATAATCCCCATACTGCAATGCAGTCCGAATTCCAAACCTGAAGGAATATGCTACCACAGCAAACAAGGCCTCCAAAAATGGTATATTCTCGGATTGAAAAGTCAATAACTAGCATTTCTGGTTTCTATAAATGAAATGCAAGTGTATCAGTTAATCTCTCCTGCTTAACACCTTTTGTGGAATAAGGGTTACTATTTTAAACAAAACAGTTGCATAATTTCACCAAAACATTTCTGTTTTTGTCTTCCTTTTGTTTGACTCGGCTGCCTTACAGCTATTGTTGCTTTACTAAGGTGTTCTTCGGCTTGCCTACACATTCAAAGTTGCTCTGCTAATAACCCTGAAATATTTATTTCGTCTCCACATAAATGTCATTACTCCCAAAACATATATCCAACTGACTAGGTTGTCTACAATGTAGATAGGAAACAGTGATGTGCAGAACTTATGTATCTTGAATGGTGCAGAACACAGACATGTGAACTTATGATAAACCAGTATAAAAGCAGGAAATATTATTGGTAATCACTGCAGATTAAGTTCTGCATTTCCCCCATCTCACTTCAGCTGTTCTTGGGCAGACAGCAGATGTGTGCTATACTGCCAACTTGCATATCAGTATATAAGAGCAGCAGCTGTTTGGTCAGTTCAAACTCAACTTGGCATAAAGTTTTTGCCTCTTGGGGATACTTGTCACACCACAGAAAGAACACATGAATAGTAGAACTAGCAGAACATAAGACTAATAGCATTCTGAAATCTCTGCAACTAAGGAAAGATCCTGTAGGAATACTTAAGGTTTTGGGGGCAACAACTGATAAAAGTTTGCTCTTCTTAGTTTTCGTCTGTCCCTTGAAGCATGTACCATTTACATCACTGGAATTAGTCCACATCAGGAGTGAAGCATAATCTAATAGCATGACTGTATGTGGCGCTTTGACTCTTTTCTCCCCGTCCTGCTGTCCCATCACAGAGTTGACAGAAGTCTGAGACATGACACTTCAACAGACATGCACCATCTTGTGCAACAGCATTCTTCACTCGTCTACCACTTCCTCAGAGTTAAGTTAATCTTGTATCTCACTGTGAACTGACTCACTGTGAACTTCGGTGTCAAAGCCACACCCTCAAGCTCAATGCCAAAAAGTGCATTGTCGTCCCTTTTGGTCAAAGCTCTGTACCCATGAACTACCACATAGGCGGTAATCTACTTACCACCGGTGTAATTGGGACACAGGTGGACAGTAGTCTCTCCTTTGATAATCACATCGCCACAGTAGGCAGGAAATCCTTCTACATGGCACACCTCATCGCAAAAGGTTTCTCATCCAGGAAAAAAGAGGTCATTGTTCCCCTCTACTCATCACTCATTAGACCCATTACAGAGTACAACGCCCCTTTTGGCATGTACCTCACAAGACACCTACAACAATTGGAAAGGCCACAGAAATAAATCACAAAGAGGATTACCGGCCTCAAACAGATGCCCTACGCAGACTGTCTCAAAAAAACTCCAGCTTTACTCTGTCGCATATCGCCTACTCAGAGGCAATCTCTGCCTAGCATACAAAGCTATGTCAAACCCAGAGCTGTTGGACATGCTCCACTTAAAGAAATCCCAATCCCTCCGAGCTACATGCTCTAGGGACCTAAACCTTGTCACCACAATAAACAGAACTTGCTGGAGGGATAGATTCCTGTTCCAGAGACTTCCCATACTCTAGAGCAAACTACCTATCTATATCAAACAAAGCTCCTCATTAGCACTCTTCAAGAAAAATCTTGATGATTGGATGGGAGATAGGAAATTCACCCCGGGGATCACGTCTGTGGCTCCGCTTGACAGGGGCACAGGAAAATCATTTTGTTGGGTGGCAAAAGCCAGGGTACCATTTGGCTAGGCTTATATAGGCCCTAGGGCCAACAGCCTAGTACCTACCTATGAAACTACACTGCACCCCAAAGTGTGAATGATTACCTAAATTCCAGGATCATCACACTGAAAAAAAAAAGCATAACTAGTACCAGTAAAAGTCTGGGTTTTACTTGGTATGTTCAGCCCCTAAAGTGAACAAGAACATCAGCTTTCACAAGGCAGGTGTTTTAGAGCACCTGCACATTGGGAATGCAACCTTCACAAGCTAAGGAAAGATAGTGAATTAGAAACATTCAAGCACTTCTGCGACACATGTACAAGACGGACTCTGCTTCTGAATCTGTTTCGGTGCAACCTGAAAACAAGTGCATGGTACACTATGTTTAAACTATGTTACCTCTTAATGCTTCTAATAATTACACCTTCCTTACATTTTGTAGGAGGCTCCTTTTATTCATTGCGTTTGTCAGACTCTAATCTTACCAGGCTTGGCATCACCACATGACTGTATGTATTGCATTAATTCATTCTTAGGACGGTAATCGACTTGGTTACACTGTCTGCTGTGGATTTGTGTACTGGCCTACACAAGCTCAACATGTTAGTTCAGCATAGCATCTGAAATGCAAATAATACACGTTTTCAAAAAGATCTGTTGCTGCTGCCATCATTTTGAAGTTGCAGGTGCTGGAGTGCAGTAACTACTCTCAGACCACAGTAATAATCCATGTTCATACTACTCAACCTCCTATAGGTTCACAGGTAAGCTAGCTGCCCTCGCAGGCCATTTTAAGCCTACCTAATTTCCCTTTTTTGCTTGAATTAACCTATTCCATTTGGTTATAGATTGGCCTTACCCATACCATGGTCAATACTTCTATTACCTGTAATGAGAATAACTGGGATCATATCATTGATAATTTGAGGGGGGCCCATGCATGGCATAAGGCATTTAGGATAGGAGCTGCCTCTGTCCATTTGTAGTAAGAAATCTGGACAAAGACTAAAATAAAGGGGGGCAAAGGCCCAAAAATAGGGACAGAGTTTAAATATTGTTCTTATATACTTGGAAAGTTGCTAGAATGACAGGATTGTTTTAGCATGCATTTTCTGAAAGATACTAGGTCTGAAACTCAAATGTACATCATTATTTAGTGACTTCAATCATCGCTGATTTGCCAGAAAACTACAAATTTCAAGAGGAGCAGACCAAAAACAATTTGGATATTCTTCAAAAGTCCGAACAGTTGAGAAGCATGCCCCTGTTACAGGAGTCAGCAAAATTGTTTACCACTAGGTTGCAGCAATACAAAAGTACAGTTGTGTACACTTACCATAAATGTAGATGTTTGAGTGTATTCACTGTTGCAGTCATTACATGTGGGTTATCTGCTTGCAGGTAGCCCTCAGTCAGCCTGATTAAGAAAGTCTTGGGTCCGGTGTCATTTGCTGTCACTTCTTCCATGGCGTCAGGTCGTCAGGGGTATAAAACATACAGCCAACGCCATTACATCAGTTTTTCTTGCCCCAGATGTCAGGTGCTCCCTAATAGGAAGCAATTAAATATAAAAATACAAAGATATACCTCCAGAAAAAAAGCAAATACACCAAAAAGGCTTTTAAGCATAGTAAAGGAAAGTAGAGGTATAGCCAAAAGAAGTTAAGGGGCTGGAGGGAGGGTAACCAGGACTGCAACAGTGAATACACTCGAACATCTACATTTATGGTACGTGTACACAACTGTACTATGTTCTTAGTGTTTCACTGTTGCAGTCATTACATTTGGGTAGATTCCCAAAGCTATGGTTGGGAGGAGGAATTTAGATAGCATTAGGGCCAGCTATAAGGCCCTGCAAGACTGCAGTGGCAAAACCAGCTCTGGATTTAGAGAAAATTGGCAAATGATAATGCTTGGTGAAAGTATGTACAGAACTACAGACAGCAGCCTCTAGGATGTCCCTTGTAGGGACGCCCCTGAGAAAGGCTGTAGAGGTAGATGCAGCCCTGGTGGAGTGAAGTCTGATCCCCTGGGGGATAGGTTTTCCATGGTGCTTATAGCAGAAATGAATGCAATGGCTTATCCATTTAGAAATGGTTTGCTTTGAAATAGCCTTCCCCTCTGCCCCTGCAGCAAATGTCACCAGCAGTTGTTCAGATTTCCTTTGAGGTTTAATCCTGTCCAAGTAGAATCTAAGTTGTCTGTGCACATCTAAGGAGTGCAGTACCCATTCCCCTTTATTGTGTGGATTGGGAAAGAAGGTTGGCAAATGAATGGACTGATTAAGAGCCACACTGGATACCACCTTGGGCATGAAGGATGAATTGGTTCTGAGGGACACCCTGTCCGCATGAAAGATGATGAAAGGCTCCACTGCCATAAGGGCCTGTAATTCAGATACCCTTTCTAGCTGAAGTGATTGCTAAAAGGAAAGCTGTTTTCTAAGAAAAAAATTTTAAGTCTGCAGTAGCAGCTGTCTCGAAAGGAGGTAGAGTGAGTTTCTCCAAGACAAAAAGTTAAGGTCCCAGGCTGGGGTTGGAGCTCTTCTGGGTGGTCTCAATTTTTTGGCCCCACTGAGGAGCTGCTTGAGCAGTGGATGAGAGAAGAAGGGAGGTTCTGTGTTATAATGAGCTGAAATGGCTGAGGCGTGGATTTTAATGGAGGAAAAAGACAGACCCCTGTGAAGCATCTCAGTTAAGTATTGTAAAATCTGAGGTAAATTGGGTGCTGTATTTTCCATTTTTCAGCAAAAGATTTTCTAGTACTAGGCCTCCTTGCCTCTAAAATGATATCCATCACAGGTTTGATAAGGGATGGTAAAGGAGATATTAGGTAATTAGCCAGGCTGCAAGGTTCAGTGTAAGAAGCTGAGGGTGCAGAATCTGGTTCTCCTACTGAGTCAGCAGGGAAGAAGACTGAGGCAGGTGCCATGGAGATAACTGTGACACACTGCACAGGAGGGGGTACCAGTGTTGGCGCAGCCAGTCTGGAGCAATCAAAATGGTTTGTCCTGTTTGATTTTTAGTAGTACTTTGGAGAGCACAGGTAGAGGGGGGAAGGCATAGACTGATAGGTTTTTCCAGCTGAAGGACAGAACATCCACTTTCCAGGCTTGTTTGGGGGGAGTCCTTGTGCAAAATTTGTCCAATTGGTAGTTCTGGGGAGAGGCAAACAGGTCTATATCTGGGCTCCCCCATTTGCTTGTCAACATGTTGAAAATCTTTGGTTCCAGTTTCCACTCGTGTGGGTCCAATGAGGTTTCTGCTTAGTCCGTCTGCCAGTGTATTTAATTTTCCTGGCAGGCAGGAATTGAGCTAGTAGGTGCACTTGGTAGCTCAAGGCTGTGTTCCACAATGCCATGACTAGTCTGCAGAGGGGGCAAGAATGTGTACCCCCCCCCCGCTTGTTTATGTACCGCATAACAGTGGTGTTGTCTGTCTTTACCATTAGTTGTCCTGGAAGAATGTGGTCCTTGAAGGCTGTCAGAGCATTCTCTACAGCTAACATTTCTTTTGGATTGACATGCAGGTGCATTTGACTTGGGTTCCATTTGCCCTGAATGCACTTCCCTGCCAGGTGAGCTCCCCATGCATAGTCTGATGCATCCGTTAGGGTTTGGGCGGCAGGCGGTGGTGTGAAAGATAGTCCTTTGTTCTGATGGCAGGCCTCTGCCTACCAAAGGAGCTCTAGGCGTAGGCAAGATATGATAGGAATCATTGTTTCTAGGTCTTGAGAATGTTGACACCATAGGCTTTTTAGATACCACTGTAGTTTCCTCATATGCAGTCTTGCATATGGAATTAGAAGAATGCAGGAGGCCATGAACCCCAAGGCTTGCAGTATTTGTCTTGCAAATAGCAGGGGTTTTGTGGCCACTTGTTTGAAGTAGGTTGTCAAATGAATTTGTTACTCTGGCATGAGGTAAGCCATCTGGGAAGTTGCATTCAAGCTTGCTCCCAGGAATGTAACTTGTTTCCGACTCAGCACAGCTCCTCGTGGTCCTGCAGAGTGGTACAAGCAGCAGAGAATATGAAAAAGAGTGACTTTTACCAGATAAAGTATTTTTTCTCTTCCTTTGCATTAGCGACTGATTATTCTCGCCGAAAAGTGAGTTTCTAACTGCTCTGTTACCTTTAAAAGCTTGTTATTGCATTTTTACTGTACCTGCACTTTAAAAGTTGTTTTTGTGTTCAATTAACTGTTTAGGCTGCCCACTCAAGTGCGCTAGCCTGTGTAAATCATTTACAGTGTTTTTCTGTTCATTTCTGCTACTGTTCTGCAAAAAAAGAAAAAAATATATATCCTTGTTTCTCGCCTTTTCTGAATAGAATAGTCCAGATTTCAGGTTTTGCAGAATTCTGGGTTTTGTTTAAGTTCCTGTGTTGCCCATATCCTTACTTGGATAGGAGGAAGCTTCTCTGTTCACCAGTGAGAGTGGGGAGCTTTGAGCAGCCTATCTGTCCCTGGAGGAGTGGTCTCAGCCCAGAAACTAGTTGATTATTATTCGTTTTGGGCTAATTCCTAGCTCTTTCAAGTTCCCGGCCTTAAAACCTGCTTTTGCGCGGTTTTGCACTTGTTTCTGACTCAGCACAGCTCCTCGTGGTCCTGGTACAAGCAGCAGAGAGATGAAAAAGAGTGACTTTTACCAGATAAAGTATCTTTTCTCTGCCTTTCCATTAGCGACTGCTTATTCTTGCTGAAAAGCGAGTTTCTAACTGCTCTGTTACCTTTAAAAGCTTGGTATTGCATTTTTACTGTACCTGCACTTTAAAAGTTGTTTTTGTGTTAATTTAACTGTTTAGGCTGCCCACTCAAGTGTGCTAGCCTGTGTAAAGCATTTACAGTGTTTTTCTGTTAATTTCTGCTGCTGTTCTGCAAAAAAAGAAAAAAAAAACAAAAAATATCCTTGCTTCATGCCTTTTCTGTGCTAGAATATTCCAGATTTCAGGTTTTGCTGAATTCTGGGCTTTAGTTTAAGTTCCTGTGTTGCCCATATCCTTACTTGGATAGGAGGAAATATCCTTACTTGGATAGGAGGAATCTTCTCAGTTCACCAGTGAGAGTGGGGAGCTTTGATCAGCCTGTCTGTCCCTGGAGGAGTGGACTCAGTCCAGAAACTTGTTGATTATTGGCCGTTTAGGGCTAATTCTTAGCTCTTTCAAGTTCCCTGCATTAAAACCCGCTTTTGCATGATTTTGCACATAGTGCAACGTAGCGCAGCATCGTTTTAACTGTTTTAAACTATTCCCAGCTCCACAAAGTCTGCTCTTCAAATTTTCCCTTAAAACTACTTAAACTCTCAAGGAAAGCACTCTACTTCCCTCTTACAGTCCAGCACTTACTCTAGATTCTCAGTAAATCTTTTGAACTACTCAAACTCTCCAGGAAAGCGCTCTACTTTCCTCCTACAATCCAGCACTTGCCCCAGCTTCACAGTAAACGCAAATAAACTATAAGCGCTTACCCCCTCATACAAAACAGTAGTAATAGGCTCCGGATTTTCCCATAAGCCAATTTGTAAACTCTCCAGGCATGTCCAAAGCGCAGTTTCAGTCATACTCTCCGGTCCAGCTGGTGAACCTGGGAATCCTGAGGCACTGTTACAATTGCCTCATGTACATAGACAACCACCTCCTCCTACCATCAAACTCTAACGTATGCGAGAGATGCAACTATACAGCCAAACTGGAGGCTAAGCTCCCACAACCCAAGACTGGTGCTGCCAGTCAGGAGGAGAAGGTAAACACACGCACCTCAAAACCAGTCATACATAGACTTATCACATCTGAAAACATGACACATAAACCCACAAAGACATACTCAGAGGCTCTAAATAAAAACTTGCCAAAACAACAGAGACCTCCTAAGCAGACACACAAGCACTCACTACCCAACATCAACCATACACATACCCCACATAGTCAGAATGCCACACAGTCATAGCCCTTAAGGCCAAACAACACCCCTAATACACTAGTAATAGGTGACTCTATTGTCAGGCACACTGATGTCCCACTCACCAGACTGAACAAGGAGAAGGTCACTGTACGTTGCCTGTCGGGTGTCAGGATCTGCCACATAACTCAAGCACTCAGGTCACTACACAGCAAGTACAAATACGACTCTGTCATTGTCCATGCTGGTGTAAACAACTTGAGACGTACCTCCCTGGACTACATGAAAAGAGACATAGAGGAGCTCTCTGATCATGTAACCCAGGCCGGTATGACCCTGACCCCAAGTAGCACCCTGCCCTCACCTAGAATGATGCCACAGTACAGAGACAAAATGATTGACTTCAACAACTGGCTAAGCTACTGGTGTCATTCAAAGGGGATCCAGTGTCCGTCAGCCTGGGACGACATGCTAGACAAGCCACATTGCTTCGCCAGGGATGGCTTGCACCTGTCACCCATGGGCTTTCGAATACTGGCCAAGGCTCTTGCCACCCCCAGTGTGCCTTTTTTAGGCAAGGCTCAAAAGACAAACCCCGTCTCCGTAGACAATCCAAAAAATAAAAAAACTAAAGGTAATGCTACTCAACCCCAGAAGTCTAAACCTAAAGATGCACGCACTAGAGGTACTCCTCAGTATGGAGCAAATCGATAACAGAAACCTGGTTCAAGGCTCCTGAAAGCACCCCAGCATTACCAGGATTAAACTCATATCATACTTTTCGGCCACAAATCTTGGATAAAAGCACCAAGGGAGGGGGGTGTATCCATCTTCATCAAGGACACCCACATCTCCAGATTAGTGGCATTGCATGAAACATCGGAAACGATTTATGTGCAACTAACAGTGGGCAAAACTGCCTTCCAAGTCATAGCCTGCTATAGATCACCCTCTCTGTCTCAGGACCCACACGCTCCCTTCCTGAGAACACTAGAGAATATGAAGATCCTACCAAACACCATAATAGTGGGGGACTTCAACTACCCAAACATTGACTGGGTAAACTACTCGAGTCCAAACTCATTTGCCCAACGGTTTCTAGAATTCATCAACTCAAATGCCATGGAACAACTAGTCACTGCTCCTACAAGAGGGGAAACTACATTAGACCTAGTCATTACAAACATAAGGGATCAATGTTCCACACAGGAGGTAAATCCCTCGGTGAGATCGGACCACAAACTGATCACAATAGACATCCACATCCCAACCCCACCCCCAGCCAAGGAAACCACAGTGAAAAACCTCTCAAAAACAAACTTCACGCTCCTCAAGACAGAAGTAGGAAACTTAAAAGACCCTGAGAATTGGAAAAAGTTACCCAAACCGCAGAATCCTATACGAACGCACTCTATATGCACCTACAGGGATGCATGGATCGTGACATCCCAAGTAAAACCAAGGCTCACTCCTCCAAAAATAGGAGACCAGTCTGGTGGACCCCAACCATAAACAAGTTTTACAACAAAAGGAGACTACTACATGACAGGGCCAAGACCCTACAAGGGAAGGCATCCCTGATCAGTATTAGCAAAAAACTTTGCTCCACCATAAAAGCCTCAAAGGCAAACCTCGAAAGAAAATTTGCTAAAGATAATCACAAGGCATTCTTCAGTTACTTCAGGAACCTGGGAGGAAACACCCAGATCTGCTCAGAGCTAGTACAAAACGGCACAAAATACACAGAACCGACTGACATTGCCAACATTCTGGCTGATAGGTTCAGTGCAAACTCCCCCCCTTCCCCCCCAAAAGGGCCTGTGTCTATCCCGGATGAATGTAGTCCCCCAGATATCTCAGACACACAGGTAAAAGCAGCCCTCTCCAAAGCTAAAAACACAGCGTCTATGGGACCGGGCGGAATACCGGGCTGCGTCCTGCATGAGCTCCAGGAAAAACTAAACCCCCACTTAAATTCATTATTCCAACTCAGCCTCAAAACAGGTTATGTACCCAAGTACAGCAACAGTGATCCCTCTCCACAAGGGTGGCCCCACAATGGATCCTGGGAACTATTGGCCCATAAGTCTAACTAGCCTAATTTGCAAGGCTACGGAGTGTATCATTATGGATCTCATAAACAAAGACATCAGGAACCTCCAGACACCGGACACTACCCAGTTTGGTTTTGTTAAGGGCAGATCCTGCCTCCTAAACCTGGTTGACTTTTTTGAAACAGTCACCAAAGCCATAGATGAGGGAAAGGCAGTCCACACTGCCTATCTGGACCTCGCTAAGGCTTTCAACACAATACCTCACTCGGGAATCATAAAAAAAACTAACCAGTTTAAACATCAGCCCATATGTCACAAGATGGGTTACAAACTGGCTTACGGATAGAACGCACGTGGTCAGGGTTGGAAATGCCATGTCCAACTCTAAACCTGTTACACGTGGGGACCCACAGGGTTCAGTCCTGGGGCCCCTCTTGTTCGGTATATACTTCTCTGAAGCACAGGCCAGCACAAAAGGACTGTGGCTTACCAAGTTCGCTGATGATTGCAAACTGGGAGCCATAATAGACTCCCCGGCCGACGCAAGCATCCTCCAAAAGGGTCTTACGGAGACAGATGCCTGGTGTCAAAGCCATGGCCTCAAACTTAACGCCAAAAAATGCATAGTCATCCCCTTTGGGAAAAACAAGGTGCCCACTAATTACCACATAGGAAGTAACCCACTAAGTACAGAAGAAGTAATTAGGGATCTGGGGACCCAGGTTGATAGTAACCTCTCCTTTGACAATCACATTGCCAAAATAGTCAGAAAATCCTTCTGTATTACCCATCTTATAACTAAAGGGTTCGCGTCTAGATCGAGAGAGGTCATTGTGCCCCAGTACTCATCACTCATCAGACCCATAATTGAGTACAATGCCCCATTGGGGATGTACCTTACTAGGCACCTGCAGCAGCTGGAGAGACCCCAAAAGTTCCTTACCAAAAGGATCATGGGCCTCAAACAGTTGCCCTATGTAACTAGGCTAAAGAAACTACAGCTCTACTCAGTTGCTTACCGCCTGCTCAGAGGCGACCTCTGCCTGACTTACAAGGCAATGTCCAACCCAGAATTAATGGACATGCTCCACCTTAAAAAAAACAAATCCATTAGAGCCACACGCACCTCAGACTTAAACCTCAGCACAGCAATAAATAGGACATGCTGGAGGGATAGATTCATATACCAAAGGCTTCCCACACTCTGGAATAAAATCCCAGTTCACATAAGACAAAGCTCCTCGCTGGCCCTCTTCAGGAGAAATCTTGACGAGTGGATGGGAAACCGTAAGTTTGCACCCAAGATCACTCCAGTGGCACTACTAGACAGAGGCTCTAGAAGTTAATTATAAGGGTTGAGAGAGCCAAACACATTTTCGGCTAGGCTTATAAATGCCCTAGGGCAGATAGCCTAGTATAAACCTATGAACCTATGACAGGGTACCAGTTGTGATTTCTTTTCATTTATGGTGTACCCCAAACAAGTTAGAACCCTTTGTACAAAGGCCAGATGATTCAAAAGTATGTCCTGGCTTTCTGCCTGAATTAGACAATCATCCAGGTATGGGTATATTTGAATATTTCTTTGCGGGCAAAATGCAATAACTGGAGCTAGGCACTTTGTGAATACCCTGGGTGCAGTAGATAAGCCAAAGGGCAGTGCAGAGAACTGACAGTGGGTGTAGCCTGCTTTGAAGCGTAGGTATCTTTTGCAAGATTCCCTGACTGGGATGTGCAGGTATGCTTCTTTTAAATCTAGTGTTGCCAACCAGGCATCTTTATCTAGCATAGGAAGTAATTGGTGAAGAGTCAGCATCTTAAATTTTGGAATCTCCCAAAAGGTGTTTAGAGTAGACAGGTCCAGGATAGGACGCCATGAATTGTCTTTTCTGGGTACCAGGAAAAGTCTCGAGTAGAAACCTTGTCCCTTTTCCTCTTCTGGTACCAGCTGAATAGCCCCCATGCTTAAGAGAGAAAGTACTTGCTTTTGGGTCTCTGCCTACTGATTTAGGGGTAGATCTGGCCACCCACTTGGTGTTGGCAACGTGTGGAAGTGAAATCTGTATCCCTGGGACACTATATTTAAAACTCATTTGTCCTGGGTAATGAGTTCTCAATTCTTTGCACGAAGAGCAATCTTTCCCCCCAAAGGGGCAGTCAGTTGATAAGTGCTTGAAAATTTTTAAAGGAAGTCACTGAGACAGTTTACCACAGGGGGGAGTCATATTATTCCCAGATTTGGAAGTGGAGGCCCCCCACTGCTTAGTTGTGTGTGTCCCCTGGGACTGAAACCTGGGGGTTTTGCTATATCTGGGTTTGGCTTGAGAAGACCTGGAAGGGGCTGCAAAGGACCAATTGTTAGAGGGTCAGTGCCTACTAAATCTAGGAGGCTTAACTTGTAAAACATCTTTAACAGTTTGCATACATTTAGTTTTATCTTCCATCTTTTTAAGAACTTCCTCAGCCTTGTTGCCAAACAGGCAGTCCTGATTTAAAGGAGCATCCAACAATTTAGCTTTAACATGACCAGGCAAAGATTGCTCCTTAAGCCAAGCAAGCCTTATGAGTGCAGACAAAGTAACAGCAGCCCTGCAAAAGGCTTCTAATGAATCAAAACCACATTGCAAAGTATGTTTTCCAATTTGTTCAGCAGAATGCATTAAATCCTGTAATTCTTTATGTTCCACCCAGTCAGGAATCAACATAATTTTCTGTTTAAGCAGTCCAATAACATGTTGCTGATACTTTAACATATGAAACTGGCAGTTTAAAGCATTAATGGCCAAGGTTGCAGAAGTGTAAACCTTCTTACCCCATCTATCCAGCGCCCTGGAGTCTCTATCAGAAGGGGTAGGATTTTAGCAATAGAAGCCTTAATGCCATTGGGCCCCTGTGAAATAGTCTCTGGATATGCAATAGGATTTTTAAAAAGGAACTTGTGGGACTCAGGGACCCTGTAGTATCTGTCAGGTTTTCTGGGAGCAGGAGGCAGGAAATCAGGGGCCAAACTAGATTCCGAAAAAGCATCATCAAGAATGTCTAGTACAGGAGGAATAGCTAAAGGCCTATGCTGAGGTAGGAGAATGAAATCCCTAAGCCTCTTTTTTGAATCAGAAAAATCCTGGCTTTCCCAGTGGAAATGCTCCCTTAGAGTATATAAGGTTTCCCCAAAAGAAAAATCCTCAGAAGGGGAAGCAGAGGGAATGGAGTCCTCTGCATCAGAATCTTAATATGTAGATAAGGGCAAATCCAGATCATCAGAAGAATCAGAAAAAACAGAATCCTGATCAGAAGATTCATAATCAACTTCAGTCTTAGGCCTCTTAGAAGGGGGGGGGGGGTTGGCTACCCCTGATTAGAGTTATTAGATCTTCAGCCATTCTTATCGTTTGTGTTTTAGGCATAGAGGCCTGAGCATGTGGCCTGGGCGTCAGTTTTTTATGCATGGATCAAAATTTAGGCCTAAGTAAAGAAGGAGGCATCGGTTTAATATGCAAGACCGTAGGCCTGAATACACCCTCAGAAGCAGGTGCCTGCACAGCGGCTCTGGACCCATCCAAGGTAGAGACATCCATGGGTTCCATAGCTGAAGCATCTCGCGGCATACTGGACTCCGAATGGGTCTCAGTAGAGGCCTGCGAATCAGAAGTAGCAGGTATCAGGGGCTATGAAAGCGCCTCACTACTGGCGACTGGCTTAGGAGAAGCATCGTTGGCAGTTTTGGACCTTGGCGGCCTGTCTCTGTCTTTATCTTTGCGTTTTTTCGGAATCCCGGTAGTCGGATGGCGAACCGACAACATTTCTGGATAATTAAACTGAGAACCGAAATATTTAGAGGTGAAAATATACCGACGATGGATAGTGTGCTGATTAAATAAAGCACAAAACCGACAGCAAGGTACGTCATGTTCAGGTCCTAGGCAAGGAATACAGTACGAATGAAAATCTTTGAGGTATTTGCTTTCCACAAGTAATGCAATTATTAACTTTTACTGACATTGGTAAGAAGCAAGAAAAAGTTTCCCCAACGGGGTACTTAGCTTTAGTTGAAGACCGGTTCTGAAACTCGAAAACGAATATTTCAGGAGTTGGCCGACCGGCACTTGCGGACTGCTTCTGCTTCGGGCACCGCAGGGCAAGAAAGACTGATGTAATGGTGTCGGCTGCATGTTTTATACCCCTAACGACTGAACCCCATGGAAGAAGGGACAGCAACCAATCCAGGACCCAAGACTTTGTCAATCAGGCCGACTGAGGGCTACCTGCAAGCAGATAACCCAAATACAATGACTGCAACAGTGAAACACGAAGAACATCATCATTTACAATTCTTTCCTTGTTACTTCCTTGCAAACATTGTTTCTAGAGATTCTTTTAATATTGCATTTGCTGTATAACACAGCAAAGCATTTGTTTTTACCTCAACTATTTTTTTTTTATTTTAAATGATTACTGTGTTACTGTTTCTTTGTTTGCTGCCATGCTATATTTTTATTTAGAAGTGGAAACTGAATCATTTAATTGCAACACTACTTCCACTAAGGCCAGCAGCTACAAACACGACTTCTCATCTGCTTTCTGTACCTTTCCTTGCTTTTGTCTATTTTACACGTCCTCCCTCATTTAGGTGTTGCAGAGTACAACAGAATCCCCACAAACAGCCACAACAGAATGCGATCGTTAAAAGCATGGTAAAGCAATCAGAATCGGCCACCACTGAGGTCCACAAGTCATAAAACCATCGAAGATGCTTGCTGTTTTATAACACATAACGAACAGAGATACGATGTGCTATTTGTAGCATGCAGTGGCACTTTTAGCATTTACTGCTGCTTATGGGAACATAAGCAGTTTATATACAGATTAAACACTTGTAAACATTTTTTTAAATAAGCTCTCTGCTCTTTAGAGCAACCCCTTGTGATTAAGTTCTTGTGTCCTTATCAGGACCGAATGCATCCTTTAGTAACTGTACTGCAAGTGCTATCAGCCTGTATTAGTGATTATGTAAGTCCATTGCATTTGCCAGGAATACAGCTCCGTTTTTAGGAATGGAGCTTATAACAGAGATAGTTATTGAAACTCCCATCTAGTGTACATGCAGAAACTGTTCTGTCTGCCTCAGGGTGGGATTTAATTACCGTTTTGTCTTATGTTTCTTGTCCCTTGGATATTACCCACTATACTCCTGCATACCATTATGAAGTTGTTCTTGCATGCTCTTTGTGGCATGAGACCCTATAGTCCAAGGGTCTCAAATCACCAGCCAGAGTTTTCCAGTAAAGTAAGCATTTTTACTTCCTTTGGCCTTCGTGGTACATAAAAAAAATATTGCAGTTAGGACTGCATCTTTTTTTCATGGGCTGTTATAGCAAAAATTCAAGTATTTGCTACACTTGCATAATAAACGGTCCTATTTTAGCTGAAAGATTGTGAAACTGTACTATATGTTGTAGGTAAGTTAAAAATGGGTAACTTAGGCAGGATCTTTAAGGGCATATTTTACTTGCAATGCAAAAATAAGGCAAGTATTATCAACAAAAGGTATTTGCTTTCTTCCACTGTACAGCCTTTGTCCATAATGCTTGACTACAGTTATGAAAACCAAATGTTTTATTATTTTACCTGCCACCAATGTAATACAACATCCAACTTAAAATAAGGTCACATTTACAATTAGACCCAAAGATCCAGAGCGCACACCACTCCTAAGGCCTACAGATTGCCAATTAAATTGCCAGGCAATAATGGAATTTCTGATTCCTGCTCATCCGTTGGATCCTCTGTTACTGCAAGGTCCATAGAAGTAAGAGGAATACTGAAGTTCTGAATCTGTAGGGGAGGGTGTTACTGCTGAATAGCAGAAGAGGGCAACAAAGATTTGTAGTCAAACTCAAAACGACCTTAAGTAGAACATCATGAAAAAAAAAAATACAGTGCACACTAACAGTACATCACTTCTCGCTGTACTGGCTATGTCGTTTCAGAGGGCATGTACTGACTGAATGGTCTAACTGCCCACAAAAAACAAAATTCTTCTATCCGAGAACTCCCCTTCAGTCATCTACATCACAAATACTTGGCAATTGTAAAATGTCAGCATTTTTAAGATGCCCCTTGCATGCACTGTTTTGAAATTATCAGAAACTGACGCACAGTGTGCAGGTAAATATGTTTAACATCTTGTTTACTGTCATTGTAAGATCTAAATTGTGACATAAATGTCTTTTTAATTTCAAAATACATTTCAGAAATAATAAAATTTTTCCATGGCAGAGAACCCTTTGCCACATTAAACTAATCAACAAACTTATAGCCTAAGCCCCGAGTATTAAGTCACATCTGCACAAGTCTCTGTTACTAAATGTAGGATTGCACTGAAGCCATTGGGCTTTCAAGGTCCCACAAAAGGCGTTTGTCCATTTTAAGGCCCAGAAATATAGAGACACAAACTAGAGACCGGATAGCCTTTCTATAAAATACAATTGAGAGGGTGGCCCAGAAGTCCCTAAAACCACAGTAATCATTCCTTTGTGATTGTTTTTCTGGAGCAGGGGTATAAGGCAAAAAAACTGCAGCAAGAGCGGTAGCTCCCTTCAGCACTGTCCTCTGAACACTTGTTTTCAGCAAAAAAGGATAACCAGGAAATTAAAGTAGAAATATATGACTGACAAGTCCCTTTCAACTGCAACCATTGAAGCAGGATTCTGTTCATCAACATTTTCACCAGCTGATCATCATTTAATCCACCAGAAGCAACAGTTAATACCATACTTCTCAAATGTATAGATATCTGCAGAATGTCCAGATTTTGGCCTCATGTGGATTGGACACTCTAAATTGGCCCTAGGCGTGAGTGTGTGTGTGTGTGTGCCTTCTGTGGAAGGTTGGGTGCCGGGCTGGCAACTCGACACCATAAAACTCCACTACCAATCATGAGTGGACAGATGATCCGCTGTGGCGACCCCTAACCAGGAAAAGCCGAAAGAAGAAGATGATTTTTGGTCCATTTTTCATACAATTGTGGTTTTCTGGCAAATTAGTGGCAAATAATTAAAGACTGAAGTTAGAAAATGACAGAAATTTGAGTTTCAGACTTCATATCCTTCAGAAAATCCATGCTAATGCAAAACCTGTCATTCTATCAACTTTCTAAGTTTGTAAGAGCATTTAAAAATTGTCCCTACTTTTGGGCCTTTGCCCCACTTACTTATATAGCTTTGTCCAGATTTCTTGCTCTAAGAGTTTGGGAGGTAACAGCACAATCCACACAAGCAGAAACTTTCTCAGAATAACATACTTTCTCCATCTTAGGTACAAGCCCTTTCCAGCACCATTAGGAAGTGCTCTTCAGTACTATCTACTGACAAAGTATGGGAATTTTCTCACCGTCCTGGCCAAATGTCATCTAGTTAGTATGATTATAAATTTGAGTAGACAACTGACTATAACATAACTCAGTCAACAGCATGCTTCCCAACTGTCCCTGATTTTGAACAACTTCCCTGACTTTCTCACATTTTTTTTTGTTCCTTAATTTTAGTTTTCTAGTAAAATCACTGAGGATTACTGTCAGTCAAACAATGCCAGACAAGAGTTTCCTAATTCTTAGTGTTCAGAAAAGGCATGTTTAAAAAAAAACAAACAAAAAAAAAACGCTGTTCTATTTTCAAGTACAGTAGTTCACAAATCTGGCGCCCTTCTAAACTATAATTTGAAAGAAAAGAAAAAGAAAAAAAAGGTTATCTCGTGAAATGATAAACCATTTACTACAAACGTAAGAGACAGCTTGATACTGTTACAAAACCAGATAAACTGCTTCAGCTCTTCGACCACGATAGTAAACACTTCAGTGCCACTATTTTTGAATGCTGGTACTGCAACACTGTCTCATTGAAAACTGGCAATCATGACCCCCTAACAACTTGTGCCAAGAGCAGTTGTCCCCACCCTAGCTACTCCTCTCACTATTAACCTTCTAGGAGAATTAAAGCAATATTTACAAATTGTCCTTGGTATTGGGCCTTTATCCAGAACTCTCGAGCAAAAAAGGTGAATTACTGTCAATAAGGCGAATGGCAAAAATTTTTTTATTTCCTTTAAATTGAAGGGCATCTGCACAATGAATATGTCAAAAAAGTAGAACTTCACCCATGAGTAGCCAACAGAACAATGGCTCGTCAGTTTCCAGCTGCATTTTATATACACAATATCAACGCAAGTTTTTTGTGTGTGAATGTAAATTACCTCTCATGATTTTTTTTTATTATTATTTGTTTGTTAAATTCACTCTACAATGATGTTTTTCTATTGCCAGCTGGCCTGGGTCATGCCTGAAAAGGACGTCTTCACCAGTGTACTTTCCAGGTTAACAAATTAATGAACTGTACAGACCACAAAGCTAGACAGCCTCTAGTGACCAAAGAGGGATACTGGGTCCTTCAAATGCATAAGGAGACATCTGACAGATTGTGGAAAAAATCTAGGTGGAAATGGTGTAAGTGCAGACTACTGTACCTCTGCATATTACAGTAGTGCTGAAGAAAGGATTTGCTTCCAGATTTATAACTACATTACACTGTTGTATTCACATTCGTGACTCAGCACACAGTTACATATTTTAATGGCAATAATTAAGCAGTGGAGTTTAGCTTACTGGCTAACAGTATTATTGGAGACTTTTGCATTACCTCTATATACAGGGACATTGATCTGAAACACCTAATTCTCCAGAACTAGGAACATCTTCCATGATGCCTTCATAAAGGAGAATTCTGCAGATATTTTGTACATTTTTTTTTTTCTGTTTTGCCATGGTTTCTTTGGTTGTGTTCTACATACAACCGCTGTAAGAGGTTTTGTTTTTTTCTAAGGAAGGTACGCATACAAGTATGACTGTATAAAAGCATCCCTGCACTGACAGTTTACAGAATTAGAATGCATAATTTTGCTTCTGGAGTTCAAGACTGGATAAGCATCACAGACCTTTTAGTCCACAGAACATTAAAGATTAAAAAGACAAATATCTCATTAAGTGGACCACACCTACTCTATTAGTTCTTAAAACCATTCCTTTCTTCAAAAGAATGCTATTTTTCCAATAACAAACACATTAAGCTGGCAGTTTTCTTTTCTTTTGTAAGAAATGAAATGCAGACTAGTCTCAATGGTAGTGGTACAGATTAAAACATGTTTGTTTACATTTCTGGCTAACTCCCACAGTCTTTTCCTGGACTTGGTAACACCCTGGCATAGTCACTCGCATGCAGAAAGGACAGCTGATGGCCTCAATTTCTGTTGCTACAGTGTTTGAAGATGTTCCCAGCATTCAGGAAGTCTGTTAATAATAAGAACAGACCAAGGATCTGAGAAAATCTTTAATGATGCTGTTATCATGCAATGAATGCATTTCTATTATGAAAACAGGCGGACAAAACGTACAGACAACGATTTTATAACTAAACAAGCAAAAAATGTGGGGAAATAACTAAACATGGTACTAAAGAACAAGCCAATGGCAAACCTTCAAACTTTTACAGTTGTATTCATGCTATGTTTATTGTTTGTGTCTTTCGGCTTTTCCCGGTTAGGGGTCGCCACAGCAGAACTCCGGTCCGCTAATGACTGGCAGTAGATTTTTACGTGGTGGCTTGCCGGGCCTAACTCACAACCTTCAACGAAGGAACGCCCATTCACGCATGTCGCCACACAGAAGATGCTCTAACTGAGAATCGAACGGGCAACGTCTAACTGTGAGGCGGCAACGCTACCGCAGCACCACCACCGCAGTACATTATGTTTATTATCTCTAGTAATACCCTATTATATATTAGCATATTTTTAACAACACTTCTCCTAAAATGCTGAAAATCCAATTAAGCTAATTAATCCCTGCAGCAGTTTTCTGATATTCTGAATGTTGCTTCAGTCATCTTACAGGCCTCTCTCACAAAGATTTTGCCAATATTACTATGATATTCTCCATAAAAAAGGACAGACATACAAGGCAAGGGAGAGGCAGGCACACACCATTATTAAGGCACATGACATTAACCTCTTAGAGCAAGAAATCTGGACAAAGCCATAAATAATAGAGGGACAAAGGCTCAAAATATGGATACTTTTTAAATATCTGACAAACTTAGAAAGTGGACAGTATGACAGGTTTTACATTAATTAGCATGAATTTTCTGAAGGATATGAAGTCTGAAACTCAAATGTCTGCCATTATTTTCTGACTTCAACCCTCAATGAATTTTCCAGTGATTTTATCAAAAAACACAATTTCACGAGAGACCAAAAATATGAGACAAAAATCTGGACATTCTGTGAAAATTTGTACAGCTGAGAGGTATGGAAGACAACAGTCATTGCACTGTGTCCACCAGCCAACAAACTAACACTTTTGCTACCCATTTCCTTAGCGTATGACCAGGCAATCAAACCAATAACCTCACAAGTACTTAAACAGCTATTACTTTGGTGTACCTCATTAAAAATATGACTTTTAATTAAATCACAGACAAACACCAGAAATTATAACAAAAACAACAACAACAACAAAAAATCAATCCACGGTGCAACTGCTATCAAATAATTCTAACCTTATTATGATTTGTAATGTGTAAACTGCCTCACTACACATTTTCCCATTCACCCGGATATGGATTCAAACACCTAAACATCTACAACCATTCTACCCTCCACTCACACTTACAGAGACTACTGCTCCTAATTTCACATCCATACACAGTCATCTCCAATTATTATTGAGTACTTATCAGAACTATTTAGCTTCCATAATTCGAGATAAATATTGCTCTAATAAATCTAGAAATATGCTAAAAATCAAAGGTTTTGCATTAGAATGCATTTGATGATGGATATGAAGTCTGAAACTAAAATGTCAGTCATTATTTAGCGACCGCAGACCTCAACAATTTGTAAGAAAATCACACATTTTACAAGGAGTGCACAAAAAATACTAGGAAAAAAACTAAATATTCTGCAAAATTCTGGACAGGTGAGAGGTGTACTGCATGTATATAACAGCAAATTATCATTGTAAGCCCTTAGCTACAGTATCAGCACAGGATCATAGGAAATTACTAGGCTAATGGCCCCTAGGGCTAGGGCCCTTACAACCCTAGCAAAGTTCTACCATTATTTCCATGATCAACACCTATTGCCCCTGTCCGAGAGACACACAGGTGGAACCCCAGGGTGAATTTACAGTTACCCATCCAATTGTCCAGATTGCATTTGAAAAGGGCCATTGTGGTGCTCTGCTTGACATGAAGTGGGAATCTGTTCCAAAGGTGTGGTAACCTCGGTTACATACCAAGTTAAGGTATTTAGAGCAAGTAACCCGTGTGCCATTTGACTTGCGGATATGCAGCAGTTCCAATAAAAGCAGGGCCAAAGATTACCTTGCACGCAAGGCAGAGATAACCTCAGAGTAGTCTGTATGAAAAAGAACAAAGTGACCGTGATTTCAGCCGATCCACATAGGACAGACGCTGAAGACCTTGAATTTTCCTTGTGAGGAAAATTTGTGATCTCTCCAAATGTTGGAGGTTCTTGGAAAGGTACTTACCAAAAGGGATTATTGGCCTGATGAGGGAAGAGTACAGGGGGGGTTATAACTTCTTTTTTTTCTGAAGGCAGTGCCCTTACTTCCGAGATGGGCAATACAGAATGCCCTTCTTACCACTGTGGAGACATGCTGATCAAAAGTAAGGTTGCTATTAACCTGTGTTGCCCAGGTCTCTCACCACTAACAGCATACTTAGGGTGTTGCTATTGATGTGGTAGTTGGCAGGAACATTGCTCTTACCAAAAGGATGATGAACTCAGTGCAAAATAAAATGCATTACGGCCATAACTACAGCGCCAATCATTTGTATGCGTAAGACCTTCTTGTAGGATGTTGACATAGTTTGAAGACTCTATGACCTCTCCATGTTTGCAGTCATCAGCAAACTTTGTCAGCCACAGACCTTTAGTTTTTGATTGTACTTCGGCGAAATAGATTCTGAACATTAGAGGCCCCAGGACTGATACCTGTGGAACACCACTGGTTAGGGGTCTGCTGTTGGAGGTGAACTCCCCTAGTTTGACTGCAAGGGTTCTATGAGTGCCTCAGTTAGCGATCAACCTAACGATGTAAGGGTGGATACCTAGCTGGGTGAGTTTGTCAATGATGCCTGAATGGGGGATAGTGTCAAAAGTCTTGGCTAAGTCTAGGTAGGTTGTATGCACAGATTTCCCCTCATCCAGGCCCTTGGTGACTGTCACAAGTCCACCAGGTTTAACAGGCATGACTTCCCTCTGACAAATCCAAACTGAGTAGGGTCAAGATTACCTATATCTTTGTTGATAAGGTCCATGCTTATTTGCTCCATGGTCTCGCAGATAAGGCTAGTCAGACTAATAGGTCTATAGTCCCCGGGGTCAGTGGAAGCACCACCTTTGTGCAAGGGGACAATGGTGGCTGTTTTCCCCTCAGCTGGGATGAAGCCAGTACCCAATGGTGTTGCTAATTCTTGTTGGAGCCCATGTAGGATGCAACCTGGGATGTTATCAGGTCCCATAGATGCAGTGTTTTTGGCCTTAGAAAAGGCATTTATGACCTGCTCTTTAGAGATACAAGGTAGGACACAGGTGGTAGGGAAGTCATAGGGTATGTGTGGGCAGGGACAGGGGAGTGAAGTTTTCGCAGAACCTGTCAGCTAACAGCTAAGCTATGTCCACAGGCTCAGTATATGTGGTATCATTAACCATTTCAGTGCATATCTGGGCTTTTCCTTTCAGGCTATGAATGTAACTAAAGAACGCCTTATGGTTGTCTTTAGTTGAGGAAGCTATTTGGATTTGTAGTTTGCTTTGGAGGACTTCACAAGAAGTTTTATTTGCTTGTCAAAGCTGAAGAGGGAGTGCTTCCAGTTTAGGGACTGCTCCCTCTTACTCTTAGACAGCAATTTCAAACTCTTATTGTAAAGAGCGTTAATGGCAGTTGTCCACCAGCCAGGTTTGCTCTTCCTTGAAGGGCTCTTTTGGGTCCTATCAGGTAGGGCTGAGACAATGCAATTATAAAGGTGCTTGTATAAAGCATTGGTGTAGAACTTGGCATAGTTGCCAGTCCCAACTGAGGGGGGAGGTGCAGTAAGGCTATTTATACCATCCCATAATAAGTTAAAATCTGCTTTGGAGAAGTTTTTTTTAGTCTAGTTGCTGCTGGGGGGGGGGGGGGGGGTTCAAGTGTGATAATTACTTTGAATGAGACTGATTTGTGGTCAGATCTCAGCAGGGCAGACCTCACAGGGGGGTGCTACAGTGGTCCACCATTTTGGTAAGCACCACATCCAGGATATTGGCACCTCTTGTGGGGGTCCCAACCAGCTGGTTCAGGGTATCTGAGTTAACGAAGTTGAGGAACCTTTGGGCGAGTGAGTTTGAGCATGAATAATTTACCCAGTCAATGGATGGGTAGTTAAAACCACCCAAAACTATGGTGTTTGGATGTATCTTGACAGACTCAAGTAGATCCAAATAGGCAGAGCGGTTGACCTGACTCATGGAGGGGGTCCTGCATCTGGCAATGACTTGAGCAGGCATCTTACCAACAGTCAATTCCACCTGAAGTATCTCCAGGGAATCATACTGTTTAACTAATTTGGAAATGTATTTATCTTTAATATAGATACATCTCCTCCTTTAGGTTTCACACATTAAGTTTGTGGTCTAAATGTGAGGAAGGAGGTGTAACCTGGTATAGCTGGGGTGTTCTCCACAGCCTTGAACCAGGTCTCTGTGACTGCACAAATGTCTGCATCTTCCAAGGCGAGGACTGCTTCCAGTGAGTGCAGTTTCATGTTAAAACTCCTAGCATTTAGCAGTATAACCTTGAGATTATGTTTAGATGGAATTTTTACATCAGGAATTTTGTCCTTGTGACACTGCTTAAAAAAGGCACTATGGGGGTGGCAAGAGCATTTACCAGTAGCTGAAATCTCAGGGGTGACAGATGCAGACCATCTCTAGCAAAGCATCAAGGTTTGTCCATCATGTCATCCCAGGCCGACAAATACTGGATGCCTTTAGAATGACACCAGGAACTAAGCCAATTACTGAAGTCAGTTATTTTCTGTTTGTGCTGAAGCGTCATACTAGGTGAAGGTAAAATGCTGCTTAAGACTAGGGACATACCTGCCTGAAACACACAGGCTGATAGTTCAGTCATGTCTTTCTTTATATAATCCACAGAGGTATGTCTCAAGTCATTCAAACCAATATGGACTATGATGAAGTCATAACAGTACCTGCTGTTGAGAGACTTGGGTGCATGTGTGATGTGGTGGACCCTGGCACCTGACAGACAGCTGACTGTGACCTTTTCCTTATCCACCCTGGTGAGAGGGACATCTGTGCATCTCACAATGGAGTCACCTATGACTAACATGTTTGGTTTTGTTTTTTGCCTTATGGACTTGACAAGAGACACTGGTGTTCGAGCAATTATGTGTATTTTGTTCTGCGGAGGAAGTATTATGCATAGTGTGCTTGTGTTTGTGTGGTCTCTGGTGTTTAGGTAGGTTTCCAGTGAGGACCTCCACATATGTAAGTATGTGTGATGTGGGCATGCAAGTGCATCATAGTTTTATAATATATGCAAAGAGAATGCAACTAAGACCTAGAGAATACCGGAATCCAGGACACTTTGTACTATCCTGTGTGTGTGTGTGTGTGTGTGTGTGTGTGTGCGTGCGTGCGTGCGTGTGTGTGTGCGTGCGCGCGTGTGTGTGTGTGAGTGCGCGTGTGTGTGTGAGAGTGTGCGCGTGTGTGTGTGAGAGTGTGCGCGTGTGTGTGAGAGTGTGCGCGTGTGTGTGAGAGTGTGCGCGTGTGTGAGAGTGTGCGCGTGTGTGAGAGTGTGCGCGTGTGTGAGAGAGTGTGCGTGTGTGAGAGAGTGGGCGTGTGTGAGAGTGTGTGCGTGTGTGTGAGAGTGTGTGCGCGTGTGTGAGAGTGTGTGCGCGTGTGTGTGAGAGTGTGTGCGCGTGTGTGTGCTCGTGCGTGTGTGTGTATGCGCGGATTCTCCATGTACAATGTTATTAAGCACATATCACTGAAGTGAAAACAAGATACTTCACTCAGCATATCTCTCAACCTCTTGGCTCAAGAATTTTGGACTAAGACAAAAATAATAGATGGGTGGGTAGTGGTTGCACACAGGTCCAAAAACAGAGAACTTTTAAATTTTGATCTTATAACTTTGGAAGTTGAGAGAACAGGTTTTGCATTACCATGCATTTGCTGAAAAGTACACAGTCTGAAACTCAAACATTTGTCATTATTTAGTGACCACAATCCTCAATGATTTATCAAAAAAAAAACAGCAAAAAAAAAAAAAAAAAAAAACAAATACATTTTATGAGGAACACAACAAAAACATATGTCAAAAATCTGGACAGCTGACAGGTACACTTCAATGGCTACTGTAATAATAGACCCCTATCATGCCTGTCCACTATGCCATAAAAAGATTTATTTTACAGGAAGTGAATGTACATTGTCAAATCTGCTGCCTCCAATCCATTAGACTGCAACTGTACCTTAGTGGGAACAAAACTAGTAGCTCATATGATAAACTAAACTAGTGATGACTGTGGACTTCCCATGAAGGAAAAGGGGTAAAAGGGAAAGTATCAGAGACCCTGAAGAACTCTGGAAACAAAAGTCATAACCTTGTACGCTACACAAACATTGTAACCTTCTAGAGTTTATATAAAGCCTTTAACTTGTGCATTTGAATCTGAAAGCAGTCACGCAGTTGTCATGCTAAGACACATCCTGGAAGGTCTGTGCACAGTTATAGAGATGGAGGGAAAGGTCTGCTTGACAAAGTGTCTGCCAAAATCTAAGCATTCATAAAATCACTATAAGCACGCTACCGTATTTAGGAATTAACAGTCACTTAGCATTTACACACTTAAACAGACACTAACAATGATCAAAAAGTTACACAAGAACAAATTAGCATGCATTCAAATTTTAGCAGCACAGTGGTTTCATGCATAAAGCTTTATACAGACTTCAAAACAAAATTCGGCATGCAGTACGCCAAATACCCAGGTGTAATAAACTGCTACAGACAAGGTCAGTTAATAAAGGGGAGAAAAGTAGTAGGAAGATCATTAGATGGTGAACATTTGTCAAACAAAACAGCAATATGTAATCAGAGAGAAATGTAAACAGAATGGACTGACAACTAACTGTGGAAAAGTAATTAAGGTTGATGCGAATAGGGGAGGAGTTGTAGATACCTCCAAGTAAAAGCCACTCTGGACTGATGAAAAGGTTAGTAATGACAACCAACTCACAAAAGAAAGGGTCACAAAAGAGATCTTAAACCTATAACAGACAGGATTTTAACAAGTCCTGACAAGACTATCCACAAAAACTGTAATCAAGAATGCTGTCAGGTCCTGCTCCTTTTAATTAATTCTGGAAAGACAGAATAGTACCAGAGGACTGTAGCAGTTTGGACTGGGACCCCCTAGCACAGAAGGATAAAACAAAAACTACTTCGGAAAATTTTTCAGTACTAAATGTTCAGCAAAGCACAGGATACAAGGCAGTGGAGACATTTATTTTTATTACTTTGAAAATTAGATAAGCCCATAAGACACAAGGGTGTTTGGGACGTGCAAACTCCAAATGGTTAAATAAATTCCTGAAAAAGTTGGACGATATGCAAGCACTACATGGCAAAACTTGCAAAGTATGAAAGGACTACATGGGTATTAGCAGCTTCCAGTTACCTGTGATAAAACTACATATATGTATATAAATACACTCGTACACACGTACACACGTACACACACACACACACACACACACACACACACACACACACAGTTTACTATCATATAGTTGACACTCACATGAAAGAACCACCTGAAATGTCAACTAAAACGTTGAACATGTAATGTCGACAAGGTCAAAATGTCGCAAACACACCTCAGTATGCAAATTCGACCTTACTTGACATTCGGAGAATGCAGTTCTACACTGCACAAGACGTAATGTGACGATTTTGCAGGGGGTGCAAGCCCCTCTGTGTCCCCCACACTCCCTGCAAAATAAATATTCCAACTCAGAGATCGCTCTACAGTGGGGAAAAGGGTAAATTTCCCGATCCCCACTGAACCATGATCTATAGTTAAATGACCAACCTCATCTTTGTGAATGTACTGAGCATTCACTGAAATGGAACTCGCACAAGGGAAGGATCAGCAACACTGGTTGGCCAACTGTTATTTGACAACCCGTAGTCGCCAAAACTTCCCACGTCATTTCAAAGGTAAACCTATACATATATATATATATATATATATATATATATATATATATATATATATATATATACATATACATACACACACACACATACATATATACATATTCGGCGAACACAGAATGTTGAAATACGGCCGGACGATTTTAGTGCTGCTGAACGTTACTTGAGCGAGTTGGGAATCTGTATGATGTAGGGGGCTGATCTACTTTCAATAAATTTATAAAACTGCTTTATGGGAGATAACTCTTTGGTATCTTTTTTTCACTCCACCTCTGGCCTCCCTTCTTAATTGTATTTTACCTCTATCATAACATTTTCTAATGGAAGAGCAGAAAAAAAGGATATCTCAGTCATACATTGTGCCAGATAAAGAAGCCTAACACTTTATGTAACATTTCTATTCTTCAGAAAAGACAGATGAATCACATCTCTTTTATTAAGAAAGGCATGGAAGTTGATTCATATGCATGACTGGGAGGAAGGTATTTGTTGAAGTTCTGATTACCAAAAGATTGTTAAAGGTTTGGGTACAAAGGACCTCCAGGCTTATAGATATTCTCTGATGGTCATAAAAGCACAAGTGCTTTGGGTGAGGCTACTTGACATAAGTGAATTCACTGGAGAATCCTGCGTCATCATGTACAGACCTCTAGCCATTCCTGCATATACCACAAACCTAGTCCATCACAGTGATCCCTGAAACTAACTTGTGTGTTACTTCCCAACCTGCAGGGGGCTTGGATTTCATACCTCCCTCCCAGTACTGAATTCTGCTTTTCTCCATTATAATTAAATGGTAGGAGGCTCTGAGCCAGTTTGTATGAAGAGGAGGAAACTGGACACTCTTTCTTTTTCTTTTTGTCTCTTCTTCCTTCTGTGCCAGCTTCTACCATACTGACTTCAATCCTTCAGTCACCTCCACACCACCTAGGTGGATTTTACTTATTCCTGTGTTTCATAGAAGTCTGGGCAAGTGTAGAAATAGACCAAACATATATATACACACACATAAACACACACACACACACACATTTCCATTTGTTAACCAGGAAAGTCTGACTGGGCACAAAATAGCCCGTTTTCAGCAGGGGCCCAGGTAGAAAAGCTCCATAAAGTACAACAACATGACAGTTCAAAAATGTATTCAAGACACACAGTGACTGCAGTTCAATTATTTAAAATATCAGTTGTGGGATTAACAAGAGCGCAGTTCAATTATTTAAAATATCAGTTGTGGTATTAACAAGAGGTACGTATTATATAAAATAGGGATACAAAATATATTTTATTTGACTAGGATGTACAATAATAAACAAATTGAGTAAAACCAAATAAATGTGATGCCCACCACTGCTACCAATTTGTGATGCTCATCAATATGTGTCATCCCCACACTGGGCCAGTAATCTAGGAGCCTGAATCCTTACCATTGACACTGGAGAGGGACGTGCACTTGGGATACAAATGCATACACACAGTATTTCCAGAGACAGACATCTCTGCATCAAATACAATTTCCCTTAGGAGCACAGAGGTAACAAACACAGCCTGGGGTCTGGATGTCTTTATCTGTCTCCCTCCAGATCCTAATAGGATTACCCACTGGTACAGCTGTAGGGTTAGGTTGTCAGCCAAGTGTCCAAGCCAAGTCCTCCAGCACACTCTCTGTAAACTCAGTGTTGCATGTCCCTGCCCAAAGTAGCTGAGACACAGACACTAAGATTGAATTTTCATACACACACACACACACACACACACACACACACACACACACACACACACAAACACACACCTGGAAAAGGCTGGCACAAATTACCCACTCTACCAACTTTGCCCATACTATAAGGTAGTTATCACTGCCACCAGTCAGTACAATAAGGGTCAACAAAGGGTTTCCAATTACACTGTGTAATATTAAAACTAATTCAAATGGTAGGACTTTACCAAGATGGCTAGGCCTTCTGGAGTGGCCCCACACAGTGTCACTAAATATATACAAGTACTCTCCAAGGTTAGATACTTTCTACAAGGACCAGCCACTATACAAGTTTTAAATATATATACTGTACATGAAAATACTGAATATATATTCACCGTAAGCCACAGAGTTCAGTTCACAGGAAATATTGAAAAGAACAGTGATGTACAAACTCGAAGAAAAACAATATTTAAACTAAGCTTCACTATATTCCTGACTGAATCCAAGAGAATTTTACTGTTCCCTAGTTAAGTTACTTACTACTGTAAGGTAAGATGCTGTGCGTGGCCTTCATTCTAGTCAGACTTCCCACACAGAATACTCAGTACTCTGATTTCTCTTTGTAATATCTAAAATATAGTTTTCAACAGGACTGGCAGAATGACCTCATCTGGTCACCTGACTCTAGGTTTTCACAGTATTCCCCTTTGAACCTGAGACAGGAATTAGCACAGATGGCCACAATACACGGCCACATTTTTATGGCAGTGCCTGGGGCTTCCCCCCTTTTCACTGAGCTAATGGACAAAGGCTCTTCCCTAGACCCAGTGACTCTGGTCCTATTCAGTACTGCGGGGTGCCTTTTAATGGCTTAATAGCTCATTTACATTTCCCTTATTTTTCTTAAAGTTAACCTCTGCTGTGCCAGTATCGTCTATTAAATCTTTTCATTTATCTGCAATAATACATGCACATTTTTCTTAATTTCAGTAGGGTGCAATACAAGTAAAGCTCACAACCACATTTTCAGTACAAGCATCTGTACAAAATCAGTTTGGTATACAAAGGGACGTATCATTCTTTACAAAACACTTGCCCATATCATCACACACCCCCCCCCCCTCGAAGACTCAAGCTAGTTTTTAAAGTGACTCTTGAGAAATGTGGATTGAGAGAAATAAGCATATCTGGGAATATGTTACCCATTCCCTGTCTTGGCAGCCCAGCTGCATTGGCATTGCTGACCCCACTACAATGTTGTACTGTTATGTCATATGCCTGCAATCCTAAGCTCCACTTTAATAACTTGGCATTTTGCTAGCTGTTAAGGGATTGTGGTCTGTAACTACAGTCAATTTCCTTCCATGCAGATAAGGATGAAGTTTCTTCAGTGCCCATACTATGGCTAGACACTCCTTTCATACAGCTGCAAAACATTCCTCCCTGGGTTGGAGTCTATGGCTGAGATAGACCACTTGGTGCTCCTCTGCCTCTGAGGAAACCTGGCCAAGTAAAGCCTCCATCCCATGGTTTGAAGCATCCACCTGCATAACAAATTATTTGCTGTAATCTGGACTGGTTAACACAGGGGGTCCTCCCAAAGCTCCTTTAAGCTTCTGGAATGCCTACTCACATACTGCGGTCCACCTTACCTTATCTGACCTGTTTTTCCTTGTCAGGTCTGTGAGGGGAGCATGTATGGTACTATAATTGGGGACAAACCTTCTATAGTACCCCACTGTCCCTAAGAATGCTCTTCACTTGCTTTTTGGCAACAGGGGCAGGCCATGCCTGAATGGCTTCCACTTTGGCAGGTTCTGGCCTGATCCTACCACTCCCCATTTTATGTCCCAGGAAGGAGACCTCTGCCATACCCACCTGACACTTACTGGGCTTAATGGTCAAACCTGCCCTTTGCAGTCTGCCCAGAACCTCCATGACATGCTGAAGGTGCTCTTGCCAGGAATGGCTGTAGATGGCAATATCATCCAGGTAAGTAAGGGCACAATCTCCTGCTAGGATATGATCTATCAGCCTCTGGAAAGTCACTGGGGCATTTTCCATCCCAAAGGGCATCTTCGTGAACTCATACAAGCCGAAAGGAGTCAAAGAGGCTGACCACTCTCTAGCGTTGGGAGTCAAGGGCACCTACCAGTAGTCCCTGGCAAGATCAATAGTGGTCAGATAGTTAGCTCCACCCAGCTGTTCTAGGGCTTCATCCTAGTCCTAGACATGGAGTAAGCATCTGATTGTGTGACTATTTAGTTTTCTATAGTCCACACAGAACCTGGTGCTGCCATCCTTCTTTGGTACCAGCACCACTGAGGAGCCTACAGACTGCTGGACTCCTGGATTACTCCCAGTTCAAACATCTCCTGTATCTCCTCCCTCAGTCTCTTGGACTCACTCAGGCACCCTGTAAGGGGCCTGCTTTATAGGTCTTTGGGGCTTTGTATCCACATGGTGCTGCACCAGGTGGGTGCACCCTGATTTCCCAGTGAACATGCCCCCAAACTCCTGTAACACTGCTCAGATTTCTTGAACCTAGGTAGAGGATAGGCACTGGGATATTGCTACCCCTTCCACTGAGGTGTCAGTCCAAGCCTCACCGAGGACATAAATCACCAGATTCCCCTCAGACTCCTCCAGCCATCCAATGCAAATACTCAGCATAAGGTCCTCCCTATCATGGTAAAGCTTCATCATGTTAACATTCACAATTTGTGCCCCTGCCTCTTGCCTAATGGTTGTACCATGTAGTTGACATCACTGACCTTCCTTACCACCTTGAAGGGTCCCCTCCCAAGCTGCCTGTAGTTTATTGTGTCTGACAGGAATGAGAACCATCACCTGCTACCCCACAGCATACTCTCTGGCTCGAGCATTCCTGCCATACCAGACCTTTTTCTGCTGTTTTGCCTATGAGCTCCCTAAGCCTTGTTCTGAGGTTTAGGGCATATGCCACAACAGACAGACTCCTTGTGAGATTTATACTCACCCTCCCAATCATCACAAATCAAATCTAAAGGCCCTCTTGCCTATGCCCATACAGCACCAAAAAGGGTGAAAAACCTGTGGATTCCTGGAGCACCTCTCTGTAAGCAAACAATAGATGGGGCAAATATTTGTCCCACTCCCTCTTATAGGGCGAGGGAAGAGAGAAAAAGATATATATATATATATATATATATATATATATATATATATATATATATATATATATATATATACACATACACACACACACTATATATATATATATATATATATATATATATATACACACACACACACACACACACACATATATATATATATATATAATGTGTGTGTATGTATATATGTGTATCTATATATCTATACATATATACATATATATATACATATATATATATATATATATATATATATATATATATATATACATATATACACACACACACACACACACACACACACACACACACACACACACACACACACACACACACACACACACACACACAATTTATTCACTTCTAAAGGTCAAAATCTCAAAACATCAAACCTTTGAATAACGAAGACCAGAGGATCTTAAATTTCAAATCTTGAACCTTTTCAATGGAGAGCGCCATAACATTCTCTTCACTGTAAGGTGATCTCAGAGTTGGTATACTGAAGTAGCAGGGGGGGGTGTGGGGGGTAAGGGGTGCTTGCCCCCCTTGCAAAAAAGTGAAATTAGTAGTTTTTATGTTTTGGGTGTTTTTTTTTTCTTTTTGAGATTTCAAAACTTCGATCCTTTGGTCTTCATTATTCAGAGGTTCGATGTTTTGAGATTTCGACCTTTAGAAGTGAATCCATATTATGTACACATACATAAACACACACACATAAATACATATATAAACATGTAGTTACACTGCAATGTCCTGTATAATACAGTGGTACACAGCATTGCTGTCCTGTACATCACACTACCTCAAACTAATTACACGGAATGGTCCTACTTAGCCTATCAGGGCACTACCAGCAACAGCACACTGTCCTACATGTACACTAGTGTATAGTTCAGTGCACTGCATTACCTTGCATCATAATCTCAGTGCAATGATCGAGTACAATGCCCCATTCGGGATGTATCTCACCCGACATCTGCAGCAATTGGAGAGACCCCAAAAGTTCCTCACCAAAAGGATAAAGGGACTCCAAAATCTGTCATATGCTGCCAGATTGAAGAAACTCCAGCTCTATTCAGTCGCATACCGTCTGCTCAGAGGTGACATGTGCCTGACATACAAGGCCATGTCCAACCCGGAATTAATGGACATGCTCCACCTCAAAAAATCCAAATCCACCAAAACCACTAGAGCAAGCGACTTAAACCTTAGCACGGATATAAATAGGACGTGCTGGAGGGATAGATTTATCACTCAGAGACTCCCTATGCTGTGGAATAAAATCCCGGTCCATGTGAGGCAGAGCACCTCGCTGACTCTGTTCAAGAGAAATCTAGACCTGTGGATGGGAGATCGTAGGTTTACCCCGGGAATCATCTCTGTGTCACTGCTGGACAGAGGCACAACAAACTAATGGGCACAGTATTTTTTCATATAAGGGGTGGCGTAAGCCACAAAAATTTGGGCTAGGCTTATAAATGCCTTAGGGCAGATAGCCTAGTATAAACCTATGAACCTATGAACCAACCTATGTCACAAAGCAGCATACCTCTCAACATCTTAGGCCAAGAAATCTGGACAAAGCCAAAAATAATGGGGGGTACAAAAGTCCAAAAATAGGGACAATTTTTAAATATTGCTCTTAGGAACAAGTTTTGCATTAGCATATATTTTCTGAAGGTCATGAAACCTAAAACTCAAATTTCTGTTATTATTTGGTGACTTCAGTCTTCAATGATTTTGAGAAAACCACAAACCTTGAGGAACAGACCAAAAATATGAGGCAAAAATCTAGACATTCTTCAAAAATGTGGACAGCTGAGAGGTATGCAAACAGCTACAATGCACCATCCTGCATTACATATACATTACAGGGCAACCCAACTGCACTTTCCTGTCCTATAAACATTATCTCAAAACCAAACTCCATTCCACACCACACCAAGGTGCGACTCAGTTACACTACACCATCCTGTACACCACACCAAGGCATAAACCAGTTACGATAATCTGTCCAGTACATCACACTAAGCCACAACTCAGTTACAATGTGTTAACCTGCACATCCAACTTGCACATAGTGCAGTGGAACTGGGTTGTGTCTGTCTCAGTGTACATCCCAGTTACATTTCACTCTCCATAATCATGAATTCACATCCCAGTTGTAATGCACTGCCGTGCATCATATTAAGACAGCAACATTAGGGCACAACACAGATATACTGAGTAGAGTATCACATGGTGTCACACCTGTCACATTGCACTGCCCTGTATATCGCAACAGGGCACATTCCTATTACACTAAACTGTCCTGAATCACCTTAGGGAATATCACAATTGTATTGCACGTTCCTGAATTATATTAGAGCATATTCCAGTTATACTGCACTTTGCAGAATCATGAATTCACATCCCAGTTGTTATGCATTGCCATGCATCATATTAAGACTGTAGGGAAGCAACATTAGGGCGCACCCCAGTTACACTGCACTGTCCTGTATCACTTTAGGGGCACATGCCCAGCTACACTGCACTGCCTTGTATCACTTTAGAGCTCACCCCAGTTACACTGAACTGTACTGCATCACTTTAGAGTATACTCCAGTTACATTGCTCTGGTCTGTAGATTACAACAGTCTATATTCTTGGCTGTCCTGTAAAGCACTATATATCACGGTGGTCTATAATGCAAATGCAATGCAATATTTGCACGTTAAATTAAAAGTAACATGAAAAACAATTTAAGATTTAACCTTAGTTCTGATACCAGACAGCATTGTCCAATTATGCAATTAAATTTGGTGACTTCCAGCTGTGAGTTACGCATTACAACCCAATATTACTTTCATATTGTACACAACATATCATACAGCCCACTCACACTGCAGTTCACTATATATCAAAGTAACACACAAAAGCCAGATATACCACATTACCTGTAACCCAGGCATGATACAGGGATAACAGCTGGGCTAAAATAACTCAAAGGGAGTGACTGTAATTGATATGGAGGCTACAGGCAACTAGGAGCATGACACTATGGGCAGATGAAGTGCTACATGCCTCCAGGTTAACAGTGGTAAAAACAATAAAGTGCTACATGCCTCCAGGTTAACAGTGGTAAAAACAATAAAGCGCTACATACCTCCAGGTTAACAGTGGCAAAAACAATAAAGCGCTACATACCTCCAGGTTAACAGTGGCAAAAATAATAAAGCTCTACATACCCCCAGGTTAATAGTGGTAAAAACAATAAAGCGCTACATACCTCCAGGTTAACAGTGGCAAAAACAATAAAGCGCTACATACCTCCAGGTTAACAGTGGTAAAAACAATAAAGCGCTACATACCTCCAGGTTAACAGTGGCAAAAACAATAAAGCGCTACATACCTCCAGGTTAACAGTGGTAAAAACAATAAAGCGCTACATACCTCCAGGTTAACAGCAGTAAAAACAATAAAGCGCTACATGCCTCCAGATTAACAGTGGCAAAAACAATAAAGCAGGATGGAGAAATACTACTAGACAGAGATGAAGCAACAGATTTGGGCACAGGATGTAGATGTCTTTAATGCCAGCAGAAGCAACAAAATCTTTGTGACTTATAATTTGGAAGCATCTTCCCATGTATTTTTATATACCAAAGCGACCTGTGAGATGCTTCCTGCAGTAAATCAGGGGTGTTGGAGATGAATGAGGGATTTAAAAGGCAAGTGGAAACATTTCTTGGGTGTGTTCACTTTAGGATAAAACTGCAGACATTATTAAATAATTTGCTTGGAACAGATATTCCTTGGTCCCAGCCTTGTCAGGGAATTAATTCTGTAAATAGATGAACTGAGGAATGATGTATGCAATGAAGAATATGCAGAGATTTATAAACACGTAGTTGCCTTGACTACACTATTTAGACAGTATAACATTCCGAAACTGGGGATTTGCAACCCCCCTCAATCATTTAGGAAGTTAATGAGAAGAGTAATTAATAAAATGGGGGACTGCAAATTAGATGGGAAGAAAAACTTATTATAAGTACATGCCTGACGTAATGTTGGAGAATGCGGTTTATGAATATAAATAGTATTTTTTCTTCTTTTGTCTGTTGGTTTCTTTAGAATACAAGAACTTGTGAATTGCGAAAACAATGGTTTTAATGATGGAACGTTCTGTGTCAGTTTGTATACACACGCAAGTCTTAATATTTAATAAAAAAATATACAGTACTAACATCAACATGCATTAGACAGAACTGGGCACTAGTGAATTCGAACTGCAAACAAGACTGCTGTTCCTCCTGTGTGATTACCTCCCTCCTTTCCCTGAGCTGCACTGACACTTTGCTACACACCAAGTACAAGGTGGTGATGAGCGACTACTGCAGATCAGCCAACAAAGATCATTTAAGTTCTCCAGCACATTCACATGCCTCTGGAGTGATTCTGCCAGGGCTACCACTGAAATTAGGGTCTGTCATACTGGGACTTTCTCAGTCAACAAATGTTAAACAAATATTTTAAAAGGATCAATTTTAGGATAATTTCAGCACAGATTACATCTGCCACTTCTTGTACATAGAAAACAGGATAATTCTTCCTGAAGAGCAAGATTTACAAGACAAGCCACACCCTCATATATATAAAAAAGATATAATGTTCACTTTACTATCAAAATAGTCTTCATTTTCTGTTTTTTATCATACTGTAATAAGGTATTTGAGACATACTTAGCATGTTACTGTTTTCTGAGCTGCAGAAAACTGATGATAGGTTTGTGTTTAAGCTTTTAAAGGGTGCGGTGGGAAGTGAGGTGAAATTTGTGGTTGAAATATATATCCAAGATGAGCATTCTTACAACAATGTCTTCCACCTTTCTCAAACGAGAGATTACGTTCGTTAATCGATCATCTTTGGTTTAGTTTCATTGTGTGTGCATC
The DNA here is from genome assembly GCF_019279795.1 of Protopterus annectens. Taxonomy (NCBI): domain Eukaryota; kingdom Metazoa; phylum Chordata; order Ceratodontiformes; family Protopteridae; genus Protopterus; species Protopterus annectens. Next base: position 1,336,773,594 of record NC_056747.1, read on the forward strand.
AAATGTAACCCAATGAAGCCTGCAACTTCTAGAACATGTACAGTTTATAAAATTTTAACTGCATCTGTTTTAAAACCATATTCTTGAGTACCTCAACCAGCAACAAATATCTACTGCAATTGGATAAAAGCTCATTAGTTTTGGTGACTGACAAGGCAAAGTAAAGCTTTTAGGACCACTGCCTTTAAGCTTATCTGTTTGGCATCTCAAGGCAACATACGAAGGGAAAACCTTAGATCTTTTTTTTGCAACAAGTGAAAGGTTTATAATTATTCACGCTCAGTCACAAATTCTTATTTGTACCTCTTACTGCTGGTCTACAGAACCCAATTGTTCCATGCAACACCTGGAATTTTTAATGAGGACTGTGATTCTGGTCTGATGAAAACATGGAAAGAGATGTGATACACTTCTCTAGCTGTTACTAACTCCAGGTGAGGGACCCATCTAACCTGAAAGCCTGACCGTGAAGTCTGTTGCTTCAGTAAGAGATGCCACATCAGCTCTTTGCTCTAATATTCTGGGCACTGTGCCAAAACTTCAACCTTTTTTTGTCTTTTCTGTTGAGAAATTCTATTAAAATAAATCTGCCCATTTCAGAGATGTGGGATCTCTACTGTGGCATTCCAAAATTCTATCATTCAAGACTGAAAATCCTTCCTTACACCTCACATCAGTTTGTTTTACCTACTTGAGCAGCAGTTTCAGGCTGGCATGGGCCCCAGTGTAAGAAAAATAATCACCCCCTTGGTCTGACTGGCGGCATATAGCTCTTCCAAAGCCACATGAACTTTGTGCCTTAACTTAGTGGTGAATACGATCATGTGAAATAACATCAAAGCTTGCCATAAAACTAAGTTCAAAGTTACTGAACCTCTGAGGTAAAAAAAAAAAAAAAAAAAAAAACTTACCCGAGAATGAATGAAAGTTTATTTGCAATTGTAATTTTTTTTTTTATGTTATTGTAACATCAATTCTACTTTTATCCGTTGTGGGCATGACATTTCTGTCCTTCATATCTGTGTGATGCCACAGAAGGAACACAAAGCAGTGAAATCTGCCAAATCTATGATCCAATATCATGTCAGTGGTCTGCACCAAGAATGAGACAAGTTTTTACGAGAGAAACCTAATGCTAACATTTCAGACTTGAGAGAAAAGAGACTCAGTACAACTTTTAATTGGGCATCACCTATGTTAACATTTCTTTCCACAGTTGTCCTAAGACTGTAAGGGTCTCTTTCCAGGTGACATGCCACTCTAGCCTATGCACAACACTAGTTGCTGAGCTAGGGGCAATGACATCTCCACTTCTTGACACAACTCCCTTTAAGCTTGGTTCCACCTGCAAGAAAATGCATAAAGTGTAAGGACAGACCTATAAATTCGTTAACTTATGGACATTCCTGCTGTGGGTTTAAAACAGCAAAGATGATGAGATACTAGGGACAAGTTTAAAGGAAAATAAATGCATCCTCTGTAGTGGGACTTCCTGAATATTATGTGAAAAGGTAGTACTCCTCAGCTTGACTGTCTTCACTTTGTACATTTCTGACAAACTGTCCTACTCACAGATGGAATACCTAGTTCAATTATTACCCCATACCCAAAGAGGCACCAGTGCAGCAGGAGCAGCTTACAAGGAAGAAAGTGACTCAGGACAAGATGCCCCAAAGGAGTATCCTTCCAAAGGATGATTCACTCCTTCAGTGGAAGTCCAGAAAAAACAGCCTAAACTGCAAACTAAAATGCCTTGTTGAAGATATTCAGAATGAGCAAATTTCTAATGTGAGCATTAGAAGAAATAATTGAACCAGTATAATGTTGTTTTGCAGCATAGGCCAGATGTCTTATTGCCTTCAGCTTCTGCTGACAGATGACTATAAAACAGTGTATGATCTGTTTAATTACTGCTGCACTCTTCTTTGCCAGTTGAAAGGCTGCAAAAACTGTTGTGTATTCCTTGTTGCAGTGTTAGGTGGAATAATAAATACATGTCAACATAGTCCCATTCCCATGCCAAAAATCCCTTCCCTTACCTACCACAAATCAACCATTGTGTTTTTTCCCATATCACTACTGGAACCTCTCCAGCAAACAGTATATTTATTCCCATTGTCCTTTGTTCCCGACATTCTGCTGAATATTCATCCTGAAATCATTTCTTTTTCAAATTTACATGATCATTTTTATCCAAATGTGTCTCCTGCAGCATTGCTATTTGCAGTCTGCATTGTCTATACATGCAAGGTCATTTACAGCCATCAGGACAAAAAAACTATGTAAGAGCTCCGTTGAATTTATATTTCCAACTTTTAGCTTACATGCACGCATTAATGTTTGGCAGGTTGATCTCTGATGTAGTTGCTTCTTTTCTCCATTTGAACCTATGCTACATTTTCAAGACTTTTTGCTTCAAAGAAAACACTCAAACAAAAATTTAATTTTACATTTTCAGAACTCCCATCCCTGTTTTATATTAAAAACACAAAATTATGTACATTTTCAAAAAATAAAGTTCAGTCCTTCAAATAGGAGCAGTTACCTGACATTGATGGCTGCACCCATAGGTACTACCTAATCTAAAATTAAGGGCACCTATGCTAAAGTTCACTTTGGAGTCTGTACTCACACTGCAATTGCTAACTGTTCTTTTCTCATGTTTATTTCCCTCCCAGATGAAAAACAACATACATACTTTAAGCAACCTTTAACTGAATGTCACTGTCTGGCAGTTAGCATAGAGGATTAAGGCCCTGCGGTGCAAATGAACTACTTCCTGCAGTCAAGGGTACATAGCTTGATTCCCCCCACCTCCATTTGCCTACTTTGTGACTTTGAGCAAGTCAAGTAACCAAACAGTGGCTCCTAGGCCACTCCTGAAAAGGAACTTGTATCCAGTTCACTATTGGTTAAGAAATAGCTAAAGTAAACATTTTGCCCCAACAAAAGACGTGCACTGGCTACCTTTAAATAAATGCATTACTGTGCACCGTTATATTAAATACATTAAAGTACTAAGGCTACTAGGGAAGCAACTACTTGCATAACATTTTCACTTCCCACAGTTTCAAACTTTATTTTTCACTGAACCGTCTGCCAGCGTGCCTTTCAATACTACAATGTACCTTTAATAATTCAAATCATCAGTCAAGTGTTCAGACAGCTCATGGTAAACTGCTTATAACTACAGTGTCTCATCTTAACATTGAAAATGGAGAAAAAAACAGCTCTTGACTTTGCAAATGGATGAAAGATTCTTTAAATTTCACTCAGAACTTATTATTTAGCACTCATGATGAACTGTTTGTATCTGTAGACTTCTCATCTCTCAGTTAAAGCCTTTGCTAGTGGAAAAATAGCTGATGACTTTGCAGAAATAAGAATAAAATTGTCCATACCATTCACCATTTTTATTTTAAGACATACACCTCCGTAAAACAGACATTTTTTATCTTAATTCTAAATATAAAGTGATCTGTACACTTATATCCCCAAACTAAAATACAGCTTATACTTTAACTTGCTTCTATCCAGTCTTTCATAATTTGTTACAGTGTAAAACATGAATACCTTACAACTAAGAAAAAGTACTTTTTGCTTTATAATATCTTTAACATATACTTGCAGTCACTGAAGGTTCTTCCATCTTACATTTAAAACTGCCTGGCAGTTGGGTGCAGATGATTAAGGAGCTGTCCACAAGCTGTTTCCTGTGGTCCAGATTCCCTCTGTCAACACTGCCTGTGTGACTCTGGGTAAGTTACTTAACCAGACAGTGCCCCCAAGCTGAGTCTGAAAAATGTCCATGGAGATCGGTGCTCTACCTTGGTAAACCATATAAATACAGCTGACTGCTCACCATTCAGAACTGCTTTACAATATAACATGAGATACACCATGAATTTTTTTAAACATAGTGGTTAAACTGTTTTACTTTACTTTTTCAGTACCTTTAATGTTCTACTAAACACAAATGATATAATGTGGGGTATACGTTTTATAGTTCACCCAGTTTAAAAAAAGAGTCAACTATATTCCAGCCTTTTTCAGCCATTTCTTGGAAATCTGCATTTCCCACGATTAGCCCTATAACCAATAAGATCAATGCTTTATAGTCTCCCTTTTTTTGCTATTTCACAAGGTTGCTACTCATCTTCCTGATCCTCTCCAGTTCCCAACACCAGTCTGTTGTTCAAGTGCAGGTACTCCTGGTTCTTCAAATAAACTCCTCTGCATGTCTCTCAACTGTCCAGATTTCTGCAGAATATCCAGATTTTTGCCTCATTTTTGGTCTGTTCCTCATAAAAGTTTTTCTGACAAACCATTACGCACAGAAATCAGAAAATAATGACAGTCATTTGTGTTTCAGACTTCATACCCTAAAGAAAATTTATGCTAATGAAAAATCTGTTATCATCTTTCTAGGTTTATAAAGCAATGTTCAAAAATTGTCCCTATTCTGGGGACTTTGTCACCCCATTATTTGTCTGGATTTATTATGCTAAGAGGTTGAGAGGTATGCTCCTGTGTACTATTCTGTCATTGAAGCATTTTCCCTTTGAACAATGGAAAATGTTTTCACTGGCAAAGTTTTAACATTGGCTTTATTACTGTCAGTTAAATGAGTAGCAGAGACCCCTTCTGCTTGCTGACTCTCAATCATCCATAGCCTTTTCTCCATCCGTCTTGATACTCCAAGAAAATATTCACATGAAAGCTGAATGCACCATCTTAAATCTCAGATCCACCTCTTGACTTTCCCTGATTGCTGGGACACACTTGCTTCTATTCTTCCTGGTGTACAGTGAATAATCATTTTTCGGACACATTCTCCTGTCCCCAGTTTTTAATGCATTTTCCCTTCTACCACAATTTTGTCAGCAGCAACTCTTTCAGCTGGTATGCTTATGTCTTTAATACAGGTCTTGGCTACTTACTAACAGTGTAATCTGGAACACACAATGTGCCCACTCACTTAAATCCTGCAGTAGAACACCTGTCCAGTTGTTCATCTGTACTTTCATAAAATTAATGCAGCCCATTCCTTCCAGTGTCTCTTCTACAGCAGCAGGCTCTCAGGCTTCCTAGATGTGTTCTGTCCTCTAACTCAACTAGTTTTTCAGCACTCCTTGTGCTTTGGCAGCCTCTCTTTACATTTCACCCTCTAATTCTTTTTGAATTTATATATTCCTTCAGTGTTTCACTTATTTCAAACATTGCTGAGTGCATCTGATTTTTTTTCCTCTAAATTACCGAAAGACATCTCCTGTACCAAAGCTGAAATGTGGACTGCTTTTTGCTGAACAGCTACAAGATTCTTACCAACTAGAGCTTTTTTTTCTCCTTTGTGGGTGATTTTCTCTTACTTTCTCCAAATGTCTTTTTTGTTGGCATCCAGACAGACAGTGCAATTACTAGCCAGCAGCTGAATTTTACCCAGCTTGACAACTTTAAGTGGTGTGGCGTGGCATGGCGTGCTTCCCCTAAGTTTCAGTTTTCACATTGGGAGAGCTGTAATCTGTGCAGTATTCCCGGCAGCCAAACTTGTTCCAGGACCAAAGGGACTGTTCACCTTCTCTTAATCTCGTTTCTGAGACCAGGTGCAGAATGAGATGAATGTGAATAGAGCTTAAAGATGTTTAATTTGGTACATTCTGCTGTTGGTGTCCACAACTGTGTGCTGCTGAAAATCTTCTGGGCTACAGAATTCAGTGTTGCACTTTTACAATTTCATGTTGATTCTGTGGTGCAGAAGGATAAAGCCCCAACTACAGCACCAGTAACCAAAGACTGAATCCAAACCAGGTGCTGCAGGAGTCAGGGAATGGTGAGAATCACCAGTAAACATTGGCTTACCCGTTCTCAATGGAGGGAAATAAAAGGTTAGATGTACTTGAAACATTCTCATGGTTGCTAATACTGTTGTAAGGGAGAGACCCAAGACACCTTATGTGCTCTAAGTTCACCCCATCAAGTTGTCCTAGACTCCATGAGTAGCAGTGGTACCGTCTTAACCACTGACACCTCCCCCTTTCATGGCCCCAATCCAAGACATGGGTAAGCTGCTTGGCTGGGGAAAGCGGCTACCAGAAAGGATCAAAAAGGGAAACAAATGTATGTGGTTCTAAAGGCCGCATCCTAAAGCAATCAACCATATCGGAGTACACAGAGCCTGACATTAAATGAACATGACAGTCTTATACATAAAATAAATAGGCATATTAACCAAATCTGTCTCTCTTAGTTAAATCAGTACCTTCCTCTTTAATATCTAGAACCATTTAAAAATATGCAACAAAATTCTGACTATCTGGTAGAGAAGGACAAAGCCCTGCCCTCTCTCCGAACTATCACAGTTCAGTTAGTGGCACAGGTATGGGAACAAATGGGCGGGGGAGGATGGGAGTGAATTTTTAATACTGGCTCACACAGCCCCTACACAACAGAGCCCAACTACATCTCTTCCAAATTTTACAGATATTGTCAACAAGGCTAGAGGCAATGGCAAGGTTATTACTTCGCTATTCCTAGATCTGTCTATGGCCTTAGGCAGTTTCCCATGAGAAACTGCTATCACAAATGTTCTCTCTTGCAAAGTCTGAATCAACTCCACTATGATTTTCTAACTACGTACCTGAAAGATACCAGTCTGTTAAATGGCTGTCTTCCCCCTCATCATTTGTCAAAGTTAAAACAGGGGTACACCAAGACTCTATCCTTGTCCCCCCCAGCTTAACATCTTTAATCAACTGGACGGTGCAGTGGTGCAGCGGTAGTGTTGTCGCCTCACAGCAAGAGGTTCTCTGGTTTGATTCTCGGCTGGAGTGCCTTCTGTGCAGAGTCTGCCTGTCCTCCCTGCGTTTGTGTGGGTTTTCTCTGGGTACTTCGGTTTCCTCCCATGTTACAAAAATATGCATCTGGAGCATTTCTCTCCAGGCCTCCACTGAAAATTGGCTTTGTTCCAAGTCGGACTTTCCTGGTAAACAAATGTTAAACAAATAAATAAATCCTCACAGCAAGCCTCCCTTGTTAAATATGCAGATGAAACCATACATTTGGTTTATCTGACCATCTATCCCATCTTCAAATAATCATTTAAGATACTTTTAACTCAGTGGAATTCCAAAACTCAGAAGTTAGGCTTATTATATAGATCCAAAAATGTCCAACTTCCTCCTGTAGAATTACCCTAGCTACTACTTACCTACTATCTCTCTCCTCCAATCTACAGACCTGTTAGAACCAAACACGAGCAATGCTATAATAAAGTAGCAAGATTTGCAGCTAATACGCCCTACAGGACCCACCACTGCTCTGTACTCAGAGCTCTCAACCGTTAGTACCCCCCAAAACCTTGCTCTCGGACAGCTCCTATCATCTCATAAAATCATAAACAGCTCTTATTCCCGACTAGCAATTACCACTATTCACTGCAAATACCCCTTCTTGAAATCCATAAATCAAAAAAGAGAACTGGGCAAAGTCTATGCTCCTACTGTATAGCCAAATTATGAACTTACCTAGCCTTCATGTGTTTAAGTCAGCGCTAAAAGCATTTCAGTGCTTGGCTATGCTCTTGTAGTACACCTGAATCATCACCTTTACCATATTAAAATTTTCCCAAAGCTCTCAGTTTGCTGTCCAAATCAACCACTGTAATACTAATAATCCCCCTATCTGGACTATCCTTTTTAATACCTTTCTTACTCATGCTAAAAACTCTTACTTCTTCTTGCCCAATGCTTTACCAACTTTTGTTTTGCTCCAAGATTACCCTTACCCCCTTCTATAATTTATTTACCAAGCTCAACTTGTTTATTTCACTTCTTGTATTCTTGTATCTGTATCTCCAGTTACTGTATCATATGGTTATTACTGTTATAATCTAATGTTGTTGTGTCTTTCGGCTTTTCCCTGTTAGGGGTCGCCACAGCGGAACTCCAAGCCGCTAATGATTGGCAGTAGACTTTTACGTGCCGCGTTGCCAGCTCTGACGCACAACCTTCAACGAAGGTACGCCCATTCACGCATGTCTCCAACGCAGAAGACGCTCTAGCTGAGAATCGAACCAGACAGCGTCTTACTGTGAGGTGACAACGCTACTGCAGCACCACCACCGCAGTACTGTTATAATCTAATCTACTGTACATTATTGTTTTATCACATCTTTATTGTCATGCTTTTTTTTAAAAACTTAATTGTGGAACTTTTCTTTCCCCTGGGCAATGAAAATGGGTATTTTTGTTTACCCAGTTAGACTTTCCCAGTAAACAAATATCAATAAATAAATAAGATGGTCCCTCTGGTTGTCTCCTGCCTCCTTACTGGAGATACCCAATACAGGGCACTGAAATGACTCAAGACCAGTAGAAGAGACTCACTGGTTGGCATGTACAAAGGAAAAAGCACACTGCAAGAAAAATGTGCACTAAAGCCATGCAATATACAATGTGATATGTTTTTTTTTTTTTTCTCCCTGGTTAGGCACCAGAAAATGTGTAGGCATGCGAATATGACAGAACTGCATAAGCATGGTGTTCAGGTCATGACTCTTCTAAACTAGGCTATACTCTACTATGGCCTGCATGATTGTTTATGAAGCATTTATTAATTTAAACAAGATAATATACAAGTGCTTCAACTGAGAATCGAATCAAAGGTTCTTTAGAAAGGAAGGTACTACAGTATGCTACTAGTTTTCTTTCTAAAGCAGCCAAAATCTGCATATTTCAAAGCAATTACTTTCATGTACAATATAGTACACAAACAAATAATTATACACTACAAATACGTACAGTCATCTACACAGAGTTATGGAAACATGCCAACTCAAATGAGAAAATGAAAATTTCCTGTCATGAAACGTCAGTTCAGGCTCTTCAGTTACTGTAAACTGAGAAAGCTGAGAGATACGTATGCTCTCTATCGCTCTCTCTGTAATGTACAAACAGCGACATAAATAATTACTTGCACATTACAATTCCTCAGAGGTGCGGTGTGCAGGTTTGCCAAAAACTACAAAATCTTATGAGTGAACAAAGTTTACAGGGAGGCATATGGCTCTGTAACCAGATTTTTTTTCTTGGTTCAGACAATCTGCTGAATGGCACCTTTTTACTACACCTACCTGACCAGTGTATTTCTCCAGCAGAGCTAGAAGCTCTACTTTATTTGTTCCCGAGTGAAGGAGAGACAATGGTGCTAGGGAGTGGACCAGTCTAATGATCCTCCTCCTTGGAAACCTGCTTATCGAACATTTGGAACCATAAGGAGGTAAAAGAGCTCTACAGTACTACAGTACATGCACAACCTCCCAGCTAACAGTGTGGGCATGCTGGGCTCCTTGCCACGTACAGTATACCCATAGTCCTGTTAATGTTGCGAGCTATGCTGCTTCCTTCCACCTAGGCCGGGTGGGCTGGAGTTTGTTCAATCCCATAACCCCCCCCCCCCAGTCCCACCTGCTCCCATGCTTCTGGTGAAACTCAAGTCATCAGGGGCACATCCAGGGCTTTATCCCTCAAAGCTAACCACAGTGGTATTTTGATTAGACAGGATTTCATAATACACACATCACATTCCCATGGACCCATGGATTTTTAATATACAAATAAAGCGGTAATTGGGTTTTTCAAGAAACAATATCCTTAACGGCACACGTGTTACAAATGCCATAGCTGTACACAGCCAGCAGTGTGATCAGAATAAAATTCCAAGGGGTCTGGGTTAAAGTCCCAGCATACACTTTGGTCTTGTAAATGTGCATGCATTTCAGACGGATGCAGATCACACTGCTGAGCATCTACAATATGCAATTTCTATACTACTTTGCTGCACGTCAAAAAAAAGTAATGTGCTAAGACAGACACAGATTGTAGTTACTACATTTTTAACAGACCACCAGGACAACAAGGAAGGAATTCAGGAAATTTTTTTGTCTCACATCATAAAGTACTTTTTAATTTTATTTGGAAACATATGCATTTCTTTATAGGTTCATAGGCGTTTACTGGGCTAACGACCAAAATGGCATTTTTAAGCCTAGCCATGCATCCCAAATCTCTGACATGTTCTGATACCCTTGATAAGTGTAAGCATGGGCTTGGGAGATGATTTACAGGTTACCTGTTTGCATTAGAGACACAGGTGCCAAACCAGGGATGAATTATGTCCCTATAATTTGCTTAAGGATTTGGAACATGTTTTATTTCTATACATATATACCAATATATACCTTAAAAACAGTAAGGTGGCTACAAAAGTGTACACTTCAGCTGTCTATAGATCAACCTGTAGTGGAACATGTTTTTCTGAAGGGCATGACTTTGTCTCCGATTAAGGATTGGAGCTCTTTGCTTCTCATTAGAATGCATTTCATAATACCTCACCCCTAATGGCTCTGCAATGTACAAATTCTATGACCAATGGAGTGCACAGCAGAAAGAAAGGACAAATGCACTTGGATGCATAGCTATCCCATGCCTTAGTGGTATAGCTAGCGTCTTACTAACAACAATATTCTGATAGTCTGGGGTTCAAACCTGAACAAAGGAAGTATTTTTTTACACTAAATTTGGATTTGCATGAGTTCTGAAGTTAAGGGGGAACCAAATAATATTCAGGTGAAAAAAACAAAAACAAAATACATTCAATTATGTCTGGGACAGAGTACAGGGGAGTTTTGGAAAAAGTTGAAGATTAAGGGTGTGGGGCTACTTCCTAGGGGCTTGCTGCACATACAGGTGGGCATAACAGGAAAATAGTCCTTTCTATTAGCTTATAACAGTGAGAAAAAGACGTCAACATTCAGAACTGTAACAAAAGCTTCATTCCAAACCAATGATACAGGACAATTAACAGCTGGAAAAATAACACAGATGCACCCTGAGGTTGCAATTACGTTTAACTCCTGTGATTTTAAGAGGAATCCTGCAGGTTAATTTAAGCACACTTGACCAAACTATCACACTATGTAACAGTTTATGACCAAGACAATAAATAGTCTAACCCCACAATATGCAGACCATCCATCTTTTTCTCCATCGCAGGATATCCCAATTACAGACACACCAAGCATTTAAAAGGAATAAAATGACCAGTGGGACAATGAGGAAGAGAAAGGAGTTGGACATTGGCACCGGATTTTAAAACTTTGAAAACCCATCCCAAGTCACAGCACTGTTCAGTTAGTGAGCTGTGATTCTGCCTGTTGTTACGGCAACACCAGAAACAGTAAATTGGCAGCCAGTCAGTATCAACCAACCTATAATTAGTTTTCTTTTAAGAATGCAAATAATCCAAAATAAAGCCATTTCAGGAATGTTATGACATAACTCAGCTCAGACACGACACACGAAACATTCATTTTTCCATTAAAACCAGCCATTAAAAATGGACTGAGAATCTGGTCTTCATTAGAGTATAACATGATATATTCGCATTTTAGGAATGATTACTATTAATCACAGGAGCAGATGGATCCGAGCACCCAGGGAAAGGGCTACAGAACTTAAGCCACAGATGCACAGCAAGCACAAAACCAATATTCAAAATATTCATAATCCCCCCTCCCTCAGCACAGGTTTTTAGCACTACGATTCACTACAGAAATGCACTGAAGTGGAATAGAAAGTGTAAGCAATCTCACAGGATCAAAGCAACAACTGCAAACTACAACCTTTTTGATTCCTACAACCTCACCATGAACATTATGATTTGGAGCAATTCACAACAAATGCTAATGCTTAGGGTCATAAATGAAAACATACTTAATACTCACTAGGTAATCAATAAATAAAATGTAAAATCCTAACAAAAAAAAATGTCATAAATGTGACAAGATAATTTGGTTCCAAAGGCTTCTTTGGATTTAATATACTGCTGCCCTTTTGTTACTTTCATACAAATTCACAGGCTAGCAAATTGAAAGAAAATAAATGCCTCTAAAACAATGTTAGTAAAACAGCTAGCCCTTTACAGTTGCCCTCCACCTTCTTTCCATCTTACCTCTTCAATATACCCTTGCCCTTTTCAAGGTTGCAAATTATATTTATAATAATGCTCTCCTACACACACACAGACACGCACTTCTTTTAAGGTCGACCCCCCCCCCCAACCTTTCTGACCTCCAGGCTATAGAAAGTCAGTACTGATTTTATGCCCTCGTACTCAGAGCCTTTAAACTACACACACTAGTGGTCTTGCTCTTCCTTGTACACTAATTGCCTCCATGCTGCTTTTATCTTTGAGGATCTGTGGTTCTCAGTCTTGGGCCAAAAATGCTTAGAGTCCACTGTAGGGGAAACTTAACACAGAACACTGGAGAAGGAGCTAACTCACTTAATGTCCAAGGGCTTGCATTAAAATGTGCCGGCAGTAATGATAGATGGCTCCCACCCAAAGAACGGTATGGAAAATGCTGCAGAAGTATTTATTTACTTTTGTTTACCAAGAATGTCCGACTGGGCAAATATCATTTTCAATGGAGGCCCAGGGAAAAAAGCTCCACATACAGTAAAGTGACAATACATAAATTGCAGTAAATAGTTACATCATATGACAGAGAGGCACATTATATGGTTGCATCTATAGGTAGGCCAGATCAAGAGAGGAAATGGTCAAAGCTTCACCTAATGGGATGAAATGCCAAGCTCAAATAATGCTACCACAAAAAAAAAAAAGCAACCATTTTCTATGTTAGGTCGCTCCAAGACGAACAAAAACGCTGCATCCACTTCCACCAACACAGGGGGCAATAACCTGCAACAAATAACCATACATTTACTGCCAGGAGAAATTAATGTCAACCTGCATTTTATTTTGAGACTGTCCTGAAAGCTTTGTTCTGAACATTTCGGCAGACGTGGAGAACAGCCACTGAACACCAATACAGAACAGGGCTGCGATTTCTCTGAATAAACAACCACGATTCACTCCTTTGTAGATTTCTAGTCTAGTATGAATCTGTCACGCAGAGGATCTACACCAGTACAAAAGGGCAAGGAACAGGAACATTAGATGCAACACCCACACAGAGTTATACAGCATACAAACAGGAATGGAGGGGATGTCAGATAGACAGTGTTAGGGGATACTGGACAGGCGAGGGATTTCCTCCAGTGAACGGAGAACCCTGAATCTGCTGCACCTTAGAACATAAGCAAATATGAGCAAAAGGCTCAACAGTTCACTTCTTAACTGGGGTGCCTCCTATGCTATGTCTGCAGATCCTCTGTCTTTGTGGGGGTTTTTTTTTAGGTTCTCCAGTTTCTGCCCACATCTCAAAGACATGCAGTACGTAAAATGGTACTCTAGTAACAAAAACACATGCTAGAGACAATCCAGTCACCCAAAGGAATCAGTAAATACATTCTGAATAAGTGTTAATAGTGAAGTGCTTTTATCTGATCAACCAGACTTCAGACCCAAGTATAAAGACAGTTTGATGTATATATATATATATATAAATATATATATATATATAAATATATATAAATATATATATATATATATATATATATATATATATATATATATATATATATACATACATACACAGACGCATATATATGTACGTGTGTATGTATATATATATATATATATATATATATATATATATATATATATATATATAGATATATATATATATATATATATACACACACACACACATATATATATATATATATATATATATATATATAAACACACACATATAGATATATACACACACACACGCACACATATATATCCTGTGAAATCACATGACCACAATGCTTTTCAAATGCCAGTAAGAAACAGTTATCAAAATGAGCAGTTAAACACAATATATTAAAACAGATCCTAAATTCTTTGGTAAAATCGAACAAGTGTTTAAGTCAGACATACAAATGTCAAATTTTACCTGCATGTAACTTAAACATACTTGAACTAAATATGTAATTGCTTAAAGCTGGGGCAACATTTAGCCTTAGTTGTCAGAAAAGCTCTTCATATTTAATAAGCAGCTCCCAGGGTCCCCACTATACATTTTTTCACATCTTCCAGGACTAGGACTATGTTTTTAAATTGCAGGAAACAGAATGTTTGTAAACAGCATTATTGTCTATTTTCCCGAGTGTCACAAATGGGTTCATATGCCAATTTTCCTAGGGACCTCTGTTTTCCTAACAAAATGATTTGCAGGTTATGTACTTAGACCTACAGCTGTATTTAGTAAGTCTTATGGTAAAATTAATATTCTCTAAAGTGACAGCACATCATTAAAAATATTGTCACATTGATTACTTTATTGATGGTGTTCCTTGATACATTCATTTTGGTGGCTTTACAACTGAGTCCCTGTTCATACACAAAACAAGGTTGGGATCTGAGGTTGTCCACCAAGTCATCTGCATGAGAAATGTTCGAGTTTTGTTTAATAACATTTTTAATGTAGTTTAAAACCATTGCACATGCAAGTGGCTGTGGTTCATAAGTTCATAGGTGTGTACTAGGCTAATGGCCCTGGAGTCTTTACAAGCCTAGCCCATAGAAGTGCCCTGGCATCATGCTGCCCGATGTTAGTTCCCAGTGCCTCTATCAAGCAGAGCCACTGGAGTGATCCCCGGGGTGAACTTTCTATTTCCCATCCACTCATACTCTTTCGGGTCTATATTATAACATCGAAGTTTCAAAACTTTGAATGTTATAACATCGAACCGAAATCCTCGAAGACTGACAATATCGAAGCCGCAGAACATTGAATTCTTTCCAAGGGAAAGAATTTGGTGGGCCGTTTCCACGGCTTCGCTATTTCCTCCACTGTGGTGTGATCTTGGAGTTGGTGTATTTAAGTAGGGGGTGTGGGGGGTACAGCCCCCCACATTAGAAATAGTTTGTAGTGTTTGTGTGTTTCATGTTTTGTACTGGAACAGCAATTTTTTTCTCCAGGGAAAAAAAATCACTGTTCTCAGTTTTCGGGGTTTTCAGCTTTCGTGGTTTTGGGTTTGATGTTATAACATTCGAAGTTGTGACACTTCCCTACTCTTTCTGCTGCTCTCTCAACCAAATTTAGTTTGTTGCAATCCTCACTACAAACTTTCCTGAACTCTAATTGTTTGCAGTGAAACTGTCTGATAAAGATTCACCTGTAGATTCAAAGTGTTTTGCAGTAATAAAATCCTTCTAAACAGCTCTATTGTAACTGCAGTCTGGAGTAGCATATCCCTTGTGCCTCCAAGACTTGTGTTAGATGAATGTTAGAATTATGCAAAATTGTTCCACTGACATCTTAACAGATAAAGACAGCTACTGCTGGTGTTTCTCACTATGCTGCCTTCCCAGTCCAAATTCTCTAGCCACCTTTTATGGCATTACAGTTACAGGAACCCCTTTTTTTGTGGAGGCAAGGCAGTCAATGAAAAGAAGGAGGTAAAGTGAAACAGAAACAACCAAATGTGTCTGAGAATGTGAGTAGAAAACTGCGGAGATGGGATTTAAGAGATCTGTAGAGGGTGCAGCAGGAGGGTAAAATGGTCCATACATTCTCAGGTGATGATAGCAACAAGCTTGCAGGCTGGTTGCATTTTTGGTCCATGCACAGATGATGGAAGCAAATAGGAGGGTGGATGTGAGAGAAAGGTGTTTGTTGAACATGTATGAGAATAGCTGGATAAGTAAAAGTAGACAGAGGCTAAATATAGGATGCTGCATATAAGAAGAGGAAAAGATGCCAGAAGAAACTGGTGTCTAAGGTGGTAGAAGATGGCAGCGTAGGTAGAAGTGGGGAATTAATGTAGGATACAGTCAAGCTGGGATGGAAAGTTGTATAATGTAAGAAAATAAATTAATGACAAAAGAAAAGGGACACTTGGAGAGTTGAGAAAATTCAACTTATTACAGGTTGGAGGGCAATATGATGGGGGGAAAAGTTGGGCCACAATGGGCAGTTAAAGTAGGTAATAAGGACAAAGTAATGTGCAGGTCAGAAACAGAAATGCAAAGATACAGAACCAGTACAGGCAGCAAGAGAAGATAGGAGACAAAATATTAGCATAGAAACTGAAGGCAGGAGAGACACAGGTGGACAGTGACAGAGAAGCAAAGAGGATTAAGCCAAAAGAAAATTCAAAAATGGATTAACTGGGATAGATTAAAAGCAGAATTGTAGCATTGTATGGAAGGCAAGAATCTAGAACACAGGTCAATTAGAGGTGGGGGAGTGGGAGGGTAACAGGGAAAAAAAAGGTCAAAAACATAATAAATCTGAGGGCCTGGTGTTGAAATGTAGAAGAAAATGCTATGAGATTTTATATATATATATATATATATATATATATATATATATATATATATATATATGGGGCAGCTATGTTACATGCATGTTTAGCTGAGATATCTGTAAAATTTCACAAATATACAAGTAAAAGAGTAAATTGGTTGCAGTGCAGTACTGGAATACAGCAGTCCACCTCACACATATTAATGTTCCTCATGAGCAGTACTGTCCTCATCCACCATCACCATCTGAGGCACAACCACAAGGTCTCTGCCATTTCCAGATCCTCATCCTCTTTAGCCATTCTGATGAAGACTGTTCTCCATCTTTATCCTCAGCTGGATTTAAACTAGACTGCAGTAGCCTTGAGGATGTAGGGACTTTATATACTTGGCAAAGATCAAAAAGCCAAGGGCTGCACCCTTTCTTCCTCTTAAGGCATGACAGTATTTTCTTCACAGTTGTCAGTAAAGGAGCTCTGAAGATGAAGGTCACAGAACATATTCTGTAAATATGGAGGTGAAAGTAGCACATAACATATATGGGTTGATAGGGAGGATTCCTGGCTATGGCTATGCACAAAGACACACAGGCTCATAGGTGTGTTCTAGGCAAATGGCCCTGGAGCCTTTACAAGCCTAGCCCATAGGAATACCCTGGCATCGTGCCACCTGACCTTAGTTCCCAGTGCCTCTGTTGAGTAGAGCCACTGGAGTGGCCCCCGGGGTGAATTTTCTATTTCCCATCATCCACTCATCAAGATTTCTCTTTAAGAGGGCCAGTGAGGTGCTCTGTTTGACATGTATGGGAAGTCTATTCCATAGCATGGGCAGTCTCTGTGTTATGAACCTGTCCCTCCAGCACATTCTGTTGATTGTGGTAATGAGGTTGAGGTCTCTGAAGCGCATAGTACGAGGGATTGGGATTTCTTTAGATGTAGCATTTTTAACACAGCTGGGTCAGACATGGCTTTGTAAGTCAAGCAGAGATTGCCTCTAAGTAGGCGATACGAGACAGAGAATACTTGGGCGTTTTTTGAGTCTGTCCATATAGGACAAGTGTTTAAGGCCTAGGATCCTCTTTGTGAGGTACTTTTGCAGCCTCTCCAGTTGTTGCAGGTGTCTAGTGAGGTACATGCCTAATGGGGCATTGTACGTAATGATTGGCCTAATGAGGGAAGAGTAGAGGGAGACAATGACCTCTTTCTTCCTGGATGCAAAACCCTTAGTAATGAGATGTGCCACATAGAAGGATTTTGACCACAGTGGCAATGTGGTGGTCAAAAGAGAGGTTGCTGTCAACTTGTGTTACCAGGTCTCTCATCGTGCCTTCTGTGTTCAGTGGACTACCATCAATGTGGTAATTCAAGGGAACCAGGTTTTTCCCAAAGGAGATGACGGCACATTTTTTGGCATTGAGCTTAAGGCCATGGTTCTGACACCAGTCGTTGGTCTCAGTGAGACCTTCCTGTAGGATGTCAACATCACTTGGGGATGTAGATTAGCAGATTTAGGGAGTTTACCCCTGCCCAAAAGGGGTACACATTAGGTACCCAACAGTTGATAACTTCCTGTGCAGTTTCAGCAAGGAGACTCTTGGGGTAACAACTTTATTACTTCCTCAAGGAATATATCAAAGTTTAACACTATTTTTTCGGCTGATCTGACCAAGTGGTCTGTGACAAGACCCCTCTTTTAAATAGCTGGGTGGCTACTAGAAAAGTGGAGGTAGGAATCTGAAAATATAGGTTTTCAATAAATGCTTGGGGAAAAAAACTGTTGCTCTTACTTCTTGGCTATACAAACACCTGAATAGTTCATATTATAATGTGAATAATCGTGAAAGGAGTAATGAGTGGGATTCAGGAGTCAGTTTTTCTTCAGCGTCAGACCACAGAATGAAAAATATCATCCAGGTACCTGATGTAAAGGTTCCAACAACTAGCATAGTTGGATTTAAAAAGGAAATTTTGCTCCCCGAATTACAAAATGTTATTATTACAAACAAGGGAGTGGCTGCTCCCATTGTTATCCCATGCACTTGCTTGCAAAATAAGCCTTCAAAAAATGAAGTTATTCAACAAAACTGTTTCCATGCATTCAGTGAGTAGGTTGATATCACTGCTTTGTAGTACAACAAAGTCATCCAGTGCTTCTGTAAACCAATTGTGCTGCTCACTGTGAGGTATAGTAGAAAAAGGTTGACCACATCAATGATCAGTATAAATATTTCAGCTTCTTATCTTCGAATACTGTTGGGCTATGCATCTTACACCCTTCCGCAGAAGAGGCTGATTAGGTGGATTCAAAGCACTCTTCTGTATTTTTGGTATCCCAAAAATGATGGGCAGCCCAGCATAATCCACCTTAAGAAAACAAAAAAGCTGTGCAGATACAACTTTTTGCACAAGATGATCATATATAAAAAAAAAATCCATGTTGGCATATGACATTCAGATTTAATGTCTGGATACACATTTGTATTTTGCAATATCATAATGATGTTAAACACTGACAGCAGAGGGTACATCAGTACTATAATTGCAAACCCCCCACCTTTGTCAGGTTTCATAATCTTTATTGAACAATCCTGAGCATGGTTGTCAAATAAAATGCTCATTTTTGGTCAGGCTGTAGCAACTTGGCTATCACTGGCAAATTCTATGGATGTTTTTTTTTTTTGCAAGCCTTCTCAAATATGTCAACAACTGGATAGACTGGGGGGGGCAAAAGTGCTTTTTTGTACACATTGTTGGTGCTACATATTTGTCTCTGAAAAAAAATTAACAGAAGCTCAATTTCTTGGTGAAAAGTCTTAATAATTTAAGTAGCAGCTACACTGGCACACACAGTAGAACAAAACTGAATCCTCTTTCAAATAGCTTAAAAAACTGCTCAGTGATGGCCAAGCAACTGTATCTGAAGATATTAAATCCATTCATGGCATATATTACCGTTCATACCAAGCTCAGTGCTTATACTATTTAATGCGTTTGTGGCCCCCATCTGACTCATTCCCTGACCCGAGTGTTTTTCCATTTGAGGGACCAATTCCATAGCTGCAGTTTGCTGTCATGTTTACTGGTTGCGGAGGTCTTGCTGTAATTTGGTGCCACTGGTCTTGGTTCAGCAATCTCTAAGAGTGGAGTAAAGGGGGAAAATTCTAAAAGGGCCAAATATTCAGTAGTTTCATTAGGCAAAGTAGAGTCTGATATGGTTGCGGCCACTTTCAAATCTTGTCTGGGATCATTATTCAGTGAATATATATTTTTTAAACACCTATATTTAAATATCAGTTGTGACATCGCCAAATTTACATTTATACAAAGGTAATCAAACCGTATTAAATTAACATTAACAAACACACTTCACATATATTGCTATATATCATATAACCTAAGCAACATTACATAAATTATTCAATTCCTGCCCCCTTTTTAAACAAGAAACATCTTTATTAAACCATTACTTACGACATAAGCAATCATACATTTATATAAATTAAAACGAACCACATCAACAAAATCCTAGTTGCAAGCACTTTACATCGCAAACCATACTGACACACTTCTAGTTGCAAACATCATATATCAATCAATTATAATTTACCCCATCATTTTCAGTCAAACAAGACATAGCGCATTTAAGTCCCATCTTCTTTTACATCTCATTCCACTCCTATTGTTCCCACAATTCCCATTTTTCCTATGTAGTTTGCGCCTACCCTTTTCTAAAGATCCCAGTTCCAGTTGTTTTATCTCCGTTACTATATTCACTTTTCTAGTATAGTTCATTTAGATTTTGATTTCCATTTCCTAGTAATTGCTTTTTGGCATCTATTCAGTGAATATTCAACAGGTTTAACAGGGAAGGGGAATATGGCTTCTTAAGTTCATAGTCATTGCCCCTTTTACCAATCACTTTACGTCACATTTCACTTTTATTACAAATATCCACTTATTTGCTTTTGATCCTGCAAAGCAATGAATCATTAGTGGTAGAAATATTGAAAGAAGATATCTCTTCCATTAAAACGTCTGTTGGTCGTTCTCTCTACTGGTTAGTCTCATAAGGTCACATCTACACATTTCAAAAGTTCAAGCAGCTCACCATGTAGCTTTGATCCTTCTGCAACGACAACAGGAGATTTCCAGGTCCTTAAGCCCATCAGAATAAGTCTTAACACATTCTTCAAAATAACTTGTCTTGTTGCAAGCTTCTATATTTAAGAATCTTCTTCTCCAATCAGTTTAATTGTGAGGAAAACAAATCACTAGCATTGCTGGACTTCTTACCCACAACAATTCTGGCATGAAATCATGTGTCCAGGCAGATAACTCACTGGTGTCATATCCAGACTGATGGATACTCAGACCTGTCAAAAGCTTTTGGAAGTTCATTTAAAAGCAAGAGGTTACTGCAAAGTGTTTCCACCAAGGCTGTTTTTCTCTGGGTAACATCTAACATCATCATGTGGTATACTCACAAACAACTGGCCAACCGTGAGCATTCCCTGATGTTAATAACTCACTAAGATTATATCAGTGTGTGTATCTAAACCATTCATATTTTGGTTGTTGCCTGAGCCTGATGTTGTGCAGCACATGTTTGACTAAGCAGTTGGACAGGCCATGCAAGGTCTCCCGTTAAGGTAGAAAAATGGAGAGTCTTTAGTGCCTACATCCATGTTAAGGGTAAATAACTCTTGGGAGTATGTAGAAACTGGGGTACTCGTGAGCAGCAAAAACAATGGAGACAATTCAATAGTTACCTAAAGGGAACCAGTAAATTTTGAATGTTTTTTAATAGACAAGTGCTTTCATCTGATAAACTAGACTTCATCAAAACTAAGTACATGAAAGTTAAGTTGTGCTTGCACGCATGCTCTCTGTTTATACATATATATGTGTGTATACGTGTACACACACACACACAGTGAAAGATCACATGACCACAAGGGTTTTCAAATACCAGACAAATAGTAAAACAAATGAGCCATCACTCATGAGACTTAAAAAATAAATATACTCAGCTACGCCCCCCCCCCCCCGAAATTTTTCAGACTGCCATAACTGTATTCATATATCCTTTACATGAACTCTCAGTTTTCCCCCAACATAAAATGATTTGCAGGTCATGCACTTAGTGAGATAAACCAATTCCTTCAGACCTACAGTTGGGAGTATTTAGTAGGTCTAATGGCAAAATTAACATTACCTAAAGTAAAAGTACCATCATCAAAAAGTATAGTCACACTAATTTCAACACCCACATTTACAAGTTCCTTTTTTTGGTGGTGTTCCTTGATGTAACCATTTTGGTGGCTTTACAATGTTCATGCTTACCCTTAATGTTGGACCGGCATTCTCCAAACTGTCTGCAGGTGTGCATGTTCTGGGCAAGTGGGCGCGTGCAGTCATTCTGAGCAGTTGTGCATGTAATGAGTGAGGAACTGCATGCATTCTGTGCAGGTGAGTGAGTTTGTGCATTACATACAGGTGTGTATGCAATGGGCGAGTGTGTGCATTACATGCAGATGAGCAAGCATCCTGAGCTATGCAATGGGCGAGTGTGTGCATTACATGCAGATGAGCAAGCATCCTGAGCTATGCAATGGGCGAGTGTGTGCATTACATGCAGATGAGCAAGCATCCTGAGCTAGATGGGCACCATCCTTGTCCAGACAAGTCTCACTGTCTTTTTTTCTACTGGTTGCTGGGATAGAGTCCACCATCACCACAATCCTGTAAATGATCAAGCTGGTTATTGGAAACTTGACAGCTGGACAAAGACAGTATATGTGCAATATCTGGTGTTCATTCTCTCTCACACATGCTGAGCTTGAGCCCCATTTTATACTGCATTTATAGTTCCCATCTACAGTGCAGAAGGCATAGCATATTACGCTGCCTGTGGCTATTTGTCTGAACTGTTTGTACTTGACGACTTTAACTGCATTAACTCATTGTCTTAGTCTAACTATTTTGACCTGCTCTAGCCTCTGTTTACTTCTACCCGTTATCCCCATATTTTACTCCTTCCACTTTGTTCATCTCTCCACATACACATTATTAACTATATGAATAGCCATTGAATGCAAGCTATGGCAGGTACCTATGCTCAACCATAATTCACATTCTCAGTCTCAAATACTATTAAGCTCTCCCTTTACAGGTGTATTAAACAGGATGTCATTCAGCAAAATCCAGACTACTTCACCAAGCTTCAGTTAGGATTCCTATAGTCTTAAACTGTTTTGCAATTCTACAGTGAGTACCCAAATTCCTGACTTTTTCCCACAATGCACCAGATTTCTTTTTTTTTTAAATTACTAGTTGCAACAGTGAAACTTTTCCCGAGCCTCACCTTGAAAAAAAAAAAAAAAAAAAGAGTCAAATAGGACTATTTGGTTTTAAACCTAATAGTTGATCTTAAAAATTACTTGTTACACTGCATTCTTGCTAGTGTTTTTAGAATATTTGTTTTCATTAACTTAGCTACTACCAGACCAGTGAACTAATTGTACTGTTGCTGTTCTGCTCCTGTTACAGAATTCCCCCTCAAACCTCTGCCTAGCCGGGTCTACCTGAAAACGCCAAAATTTCTAAACACCGATGACGAGAACACAGACACCGGAAGGTCGACAACAGAGAAGACCGACAGTTGAGAATCCCGATGCTGAGAACACCGACATGTTAAGGTAAGTGCGTGATAGGGATGGACGTTAGGGTCAGGGTGTGGGTAAGGTAAGTGTGTGATTGTGACGGACGTTAGGGTATGGTGCGGGTCAGGTAAGTGTGCAATAGTGACGGACTTTAGATTTTGGGGCGGGGTGAGTTAGGGTTAGGGTGTGGGTAAGGTAAGTGTGCGATAGTGACAGAGTTAAGGGTTAGGGGCGGATTAAGTGAGTTAGGGTTAGGGTGCTGGTAAGGTAAGTGTGCGACAGTAACGGACCTTAGGGTTAGGGTTTGGGTTAAGGTTAGTGCATAGATAGTTGTGTATGTAAGGTTTAATGTAGGTTTGTAAGGTTTTTGGTGTGCTTGTGTTGTGTGTGCGTTTTTCAGGAAAGGTATTTGTTTTGTTGATTGTCAGGATTGTGGTTTGTCGGGCATGTGAAGTTTTGTATTTTTGAACTTTCTTTTTTTTTTTCGGTTTTGTCATGTCGGTTATTTCGTTGTCGGTGTTTTGGCATGTTGGTGTTATCAGTTAGACCTGCCTAGCCATATTATGCCAGTGAAACAAATATACATAGATAAAGACATGCAATACATAAAACCACAACACTATCCTGCTACTGGAAACACTGAGCCTGTTGTAGCAAAACGTACTACTGGAAAAGACAATGAATTACGCTTTAGAAAAGGTGGGGGGGGGGGGTTGCTCATCATACATAGGTTTATGGGGGAAATCACTGATCATAAGCAAGTTTAGTGGGGATCACAGAGCAAGACCTGTTTCAGCAGCTAGGGGTGCTGCAGCAGAAACTGGCATTTCTGCAACATACATTACATTATAATTAAAGATAGCCATCTGCCTGGGGGGGGGGGGGGGGGGTAATGGTTCCTGAATGAAGTGGCTCTGTAAAGCTGCCTTGAAGCTTCCCAAGTTTACTTATTAATGATTTATGAGGGCAACTTGCCAAGTTGTTTTCGCGAATCATTCAGCTTCACTGAAGAGTGCTGGACTCCAATGCACGGTTTCAAAACTGGGCCCACTGGTTATTAAAATGCAGTCTCTCCAGCAACAGATGAAGGCCCCAAATCAGAACTGAATTAACTAATAACACTTTTTAATCAATGGGATTTAGTATGTACTAATTTTTTTCTTCCCTGCTAAATGTGCCCAATACTACACCATAATGACAATAACAGTACTCTACGCAAAACTATCTAGCTGTCAGATGCACATAACACACACACACACACACACACACACACACACACACACACACACACACACCACTGCGATCCCTCATCTTTCACCAGAATTAAATCTAAGAAACAGCAAAGGCCTATTAGAAGGTACAACAGCTTTTTTCCTTGCTCATGCAAAGTACGTTGCCTGAAAGCACTGTACAGGTCAAAACAGCCCTCTGAGCATTTCAATGCAAAACTTCAAACCGCATCCCCACTGAAGCACAGCAGGTTTTGAGTCAACCTATGCATTGCCGTAAAAAAGAGTTCATGGGGCCTAAACTGTCCCTGTAACAACATTATCATCAATCAAGAAAATATATTTTTAATTCTGTTGCTGAAAAGGAACTTTAAAGCAGGACTGTGTACAGTGTACATTCATCAGATAAACTAAAGAGGATTTTAAAACTAAATGAGTTACTTAAATTACTCAAAACATTTAAAAATAAAGCATGTGTGACTCTCACCATCTTGGATTTTTTTTCAATCGTTTAATACATCTTTTAAGTGCGTCTTGTTGTCTAAACTACAATGACCAATTGTTACCAGCATCACATACCAAAGAGGGAAACTTTCAAAAAATCGTATTCAGAACTTAAAGTTTATGATCAAAGTATAACAATGTGGTTAGAAAATTTTAATGAATTTTGACTACAGTAGGATCCTCCAAAGTAGTCGGCAATGACATAGTACCACTTTTAAAAAGCCCAGCATTTATAGTACAAAAGACTGATTATCTTTGCAGTTTTCTGTATATGTTGTGAGATTCTGGTGTCCTTTAATGCAATAAACAAAACCTCCATTCAAAATGCACATTTGCTGTGCTACAGTCCATGTAACCACTTAAAGAAACCATAAACAATTTAATGCTTTTCAAATACACAGAAACATTTTGCCTGTTCCAGATTTAAATTACATTTCGCTTGACATACCTGATTTTTCTTTTGACTTTTATTTTTCCCATATTCACCTACTAAGCCTGACTACCTTTACTCTAAGGATTCAAACTCCCGCAGGTCTCTCACTTCCCTGATCAACAGTGTTTCTGCTGGAGCAACAGGTGAAGGTTTTCCCTTAGGCAGCCTTGTACAGAAATTCCACATTGGCGGAGGGGGAGACAAAGTTTTGCTGACCACTGTCAGTCCCATGCGTCTCCAGGGTGCTGAATAAGAAGTGGACAGGACTACATGTATAATTCCCAAGATTCAGGAACAGCGCAATATAGCCATCTATTTATTCTGCTATGAACAGAAAGTAGGCAGTACTGCAAGAAGTCATGGTTCTGCTTCCCTTACTTGTCCACAGGTCCCAGATACTTCCCTCAACTATCCAGTACTGACCTTTGGTGTCCTGATTTAGGCTGGGTACAGTTAAAGTCCATTTCAAGATCACTGATGAAAAACCTTGTAGCCAATGAATATGGTTCAGGTGGGTCACCTCAAGGGATGCCCATTTCCAGAAATTCTATTACTGTTTATAACAGGATCACAGCAAGTGCTCCAAAAGGGCATCTCACAGGCATGCATGTCCTCTTTCTAGGTATGGCACACACTGCTTGTTCTGAAGAACACTTACGATGGTTAACAGTAAGATGAACGTTAGAGCACTGGCAACTGATTCTCACTTGAAAAACACTCTTACACTAATGACCAGCTACCCAGGCTGCCAAGTGGGCATCTCAAACAGGATGGTATATGCGAGTAGAAAAACACTGGGTCCTAATGACCTATGCATGGCACATTCTTCCAGAGCTGCTGACATATTAAAATGCAATCAGTGCTTAGGTTTCAAGAATCTTTCCATAGAAATACTACAATAAGTCTGTTCAGCTTCTTTCAAGTTAAATGGTCTCTGAGCTGCCCAAGTTTTATGCACAGAGCTGTTCCCAAATTAATGAATTATTTGGGTGTCCAAGTCCAAGATTTCCCTTCCTGTCAATATTGAGATGTTCTTTTGCAAGGCACAGGAACCACAGCTGACCTACTGCAAGTATGATCATGTTTATTACTGCACTGCTTTGTAATACTGGTAACATGTAGCTTAATTGTTTGCTCCAGGTGTTTTAGTCTTAAACAGCACTGTTCTAGACCCCCTTTATATACAGTGGCAACAACTTTGTAAAGACCATCTCTAAACCAAGGCAATCCTTGCAACTTCAGATTTCTGTCTAATGTGCGTGCAATTTGCAGAAATGAGCTCATGGACAAAGCAGCTATCACACTCTTTTCAGGTGTAAATACATCCATGGAAAGCTTCTTGTCCAAATAAATCTCCTTTGACAAGACATTAGAGGCATAGTTTCATTGTGGATTTAAGGGACATCTCTCTGGCATTTGGCAAAATGATACCCAAGCTTTACTTGTACTGTCATTTAAGGCAATCTTGTAAGACCAGTCCTGTCTCAATTACTATTTACTTTATGAATGTGGCCACTGGCAACAATGTTAGGATTTCACAGTTATGCTAAAAATTTCCTGCTCTTTTTAAACTAGATTTACTCATTTTATAACCAGACAGAAATGGTGATACACAAGGATATACTTCATTCATAATATGGACCAGGCAAATCCTCAAAGACTTGCTACAAACTCAACCTGGTCCATTCACTACATATTTCTAAGCAATACATCAATCAAATAAAATACATAAAGTTTTCAATATCATGTCACAGCCTGAAGGACAATATGATCATTTAAGAATGTGTTCTATCCCAAAGACTCGAGTTTGATTCTTAAAACTACACTTGTGCAATATATGCATCTTAGAAAGTCAAAATAATCCAGTGCCCCCCAGTCACTTTGATATAATTAAGTAAATGAAAAAACAGTGCCAGCAAACGTTCGAACTCCGTCCCAGCAGTTTATTAAAACAATAATGTAGACAAATCGAAATCAAGCACAAATTCTGTTGTTATTAATAATGTATGGGCACTGTTGGCATCTACCACATCTATATGTCCCATTCCTTCGTTGGTTTCCCTTAGGTAATTTACCACTACCTCTTTCCAATATTTTGCCTATATTTGGTGGATTTTTGTACACTATTTTAGGTGCCATCTTAGTTATTTCTTCAATATCTGTTAATGAGCTAAAATTATTCCATTCTTTTTTAAAAATTTCTCTCAATTTATTATTTGACTTATTATATTCCACTATCAAGCTCCCTGAGTAATTAACTTGTTCCACTTTGTTACACACCATTTCTTGATTAGTCATATCTATATTCCTCTGGGGACCCTCATTTGTATCTAAAATTGGTCTGAACCTATCTAACCTACCCAGCTCAAAGGACGGGTGTTGCGATGGGGGCAGTTTGTGCCCCCACATTTGCAAACATTGTCTTAGCCAGATGGGAGGAGCAATTCATAGCTAATTGTAAATTTAAGGAATGTTGGATAAAGTATTTCAGATTTTTAGACGATATAGTCATTTTTTGGGTAGAGACGCAGGAGAAATTTTCTGAATTTATGGAATATATTAATCAAACGACTACATTTTTGAAATTTATGTATACTGTAAACAAAGAAAAGTTGAAATATTTAGATATAGAAATATATAAAGAAAAGGGTAAATTTCAAAGTAAGGTTTATAGAAAAGACACATATGTAAATTCCTATTTACATTATGAAAGTGCACACCCCCCCTATAGTAAGAAAAATATAGTGAAGGGACAATTTGTAAGAGGCTCAAGGATGACATCAGATGAGAAGGATTTTCAAGAAGAATGTAAGACTCTTACAAATATGTTTCTAGAACGAGGATATCCCATGAGTTTTATAGAGAATTTAAGAAAAGAGGTTGAGCTGGGTAGGTTAGATAGGTTCAGACCAATTTTAGATACAAATGAGGGTCCCCAGAGGAATATAGATATGACTAATCAAGAAATGGTGTGTAACAAAGTGGAACAAGTTAATTACTCAGGGAGCTTGATAGTGGAATATAATAAGTCAAATAATAAATTGAGAGAAATTTTTAAAAAAGAATGGAATAATTTTAGCTCATTAACAGATATTGAAGAAATAACTAAGATGGCACCTAAAATAGTGTACAAAAATCCACCAAATATAGGCAAAATATTGGAAAGAGGTAGTGGTAAATTACCTAAGGGAAACCAACGAAGGAATGGGACATATAGATGTGGTAGATGCCAACAGTGCCCATACATTATTAATAACAACAGAATTTGTGCTTGATTTCGATTTGTCTACATTATTGTTTTAATAAACTGCTGGGACGGAGTTCGAACGTTTGCTGGCACTGTTTTTTCATTTACTTGTTTTTTCAAGTGCTGATACCTGTTTTGGAGATTATTTGTGTACGGAAGGTTTAGCGTTCGGAAACCGAGCTCAGGCAGGATGTCCGGTGAAGCGCAGGAGGAAGGAGGACAAGCCAGGAGGCTTATAGGGCAACTTACCGAATTAATAGACTTGCTAACACCTCTATGTGCAAGTTTTATTAGCGGAAGTAAGCATTTCGTGGACCGAGTAGAAGAAGCCGTTGAATCGGAGGAACCGAAGGGGAAAAGGAAGAGGGAGCTTATCGGCGTCAATAAAGGAGCCGGCGACCTCCAAAATGGTACTTTGTTTAACCCTAATGACACCCCAGGCTGCTTACTTGATAGATCCACGGAAGAGGAACTGGCTAACACTTTCAGTAAAGATTTGGGTGCCAAACCCAAAAGAAAAGCGAAGCCAAATACAGGCTTACAAGGTACTGTTGCCCCTAATAACAATAGTTTACATAAAAAAACGACTTCCGAATGGCTTCAAAGAGACTTTCAATTTGACAATTTTATTAGCAATGAAGAAGTTATTTATGATGATGAATCTTATAGTATGAAATTTGGTAGATTAAACAGTTTATTAACTAAATATAGAATACTCAGTATTGAAAATGCCTATTTAAGGGAATGCTTAAAAAGGGAGATAGTCCCTAAGGGTTTAAGGGTATACAGATACCCTAATAATGTGCAGATTGGCTCCCATTTTCACAAATGTTTGTTAGATGTGTTTAATAAATGTGGTTTAGAGGTTATTCAATTAATTATTAATGAAAATGAAAGTAAGCAAATGGAGTTGAAAAGTGAAATTGAGTTATTAGATACTTGTATTACATCAGATTTGCTGCATGAAATTAAGGAGGAAAAGGACAAGTACCTCCAAATAAGGAATGAAATAGATAAAAAGTGTGAAGAAGTGGTACAGCGTAAATTGTTAAAATTAAATAGAGATGTTAAGGAGTATGAAAATCACACTAACTACCCCAAACCAGTATATCAAGGAAATAGGGTGAAAAAATTCAGAAACAAATGGAATAATAATGCTAATAACACAGTTTTTGAATATAAAAAAGGGACTGGAATGGATGATGGATGGTATGGTGAAGATTATGAAGTGGAATTTCCACCTTTAGGTGAAAGGAGTAATGAGTATGCAAATAATTCTCATTATGGTAGAAATTTTCAGAATCGGGGGGGGAGAAGAGGGAGGGGAAGGTACATGTAGATGCCCCGACCCTAGAAAATAAGTATACAGACTCAAATAAAGAAATAATAATACAGGATGAAGTTAAACATATTTATAATAATTTCACTATCTACAATTTTAGCAGCCTTATTCTGAATCCTAATCATTTTTCTTTATTTAGTAAAGGGTTGAAGTATATACCTAACAAGAGAAGTGATGACACTCGCACCATCTTAGATATCAAGTTATTTACGAGAAAAATTAATTTGGAAGTCATGGCTAATAGGGCTGGTATTAAAAGAGAAGGGACAAACGAAAGTGTTTTAAAGAGAAAGTCAATTTTTAACCCCCCCTTGATCCCCCAAATCAAGAATTTTGAGAATTTAATGATTAGCTCAGTTAGAAAATATTCTAACAAAGGGTGGATTCATTATAACTTGAATAAAGAAGAGATGGAGGTTTTAAACAATTTAAGCAGTAACACCTCACTTAGAATAATGAAGCCAGATAAGGGTGGGGGTATTGTCATCATGGACAAAATATTATATGAAGGAAAGTTAAATTCCATTTTGAGTGATAACTATAAGTATGGTGAGGTATCCCTGAATGAAATCAATATAGGCTATCAAAAAATTGATATAATTTTACAAAATTTGGTGTTAGAGAAGGTTATTGATGAAACAACCTATAGATTTTTGGAGGTTAAGAAACCCAAGATAGCCTATATTTTTGGGATACCAAAAATCCATAAAGATATGACAAACCCCCCCTTAGACCCATAGTCTCTGCAGCAGGGGCCAAGACGGGTCCTTTAGCTAAATTTGTTGACTATAAAACTAAACATATCTGGTTAAAAAATAATTTTATATTAAAGGATTCCTGGAACCTATTGGGGGTAATTAAACAAGACATGTATAAGGAAAACTTATTGTTTATCACTATAGATGTCATTGACCTGTTTGGATGTATTCCTTTTGGAGAGGGTATGGACATGTTTGAACAAATGATATTTAGTGATGAAAGTTTAAGTTTGGAAGACAAGATAGCAAGTGTGACACTAATGGACACCGTCTTAAAATATAATTACATTATGTTCGACGGTGGATATTATCAACAAAGGACGGGTGTTGCGATGGGGGCAGTTTGTGCCCCCACATTTGCAAACATTGTCTTAGCCAGATGGGAGGAGCAATTCATAGCTAATTGTAAATTTAAGGAATGTTGGATAAAGTATTTCAGATTTTTAGACGATATAGTCATTTTTTGGGTAGAGACGCAGGAGAAATTTTCTGAATTTATGGAATATATTAATCAAACGACTACATTTTTGAAATTTACGTATACTGTAAACAAAGAAAAGTTGAAATATTTAGATATAGAAATATATAAAGAAAAGGGTAAATTTCAAAGTAAGGTTTATAGAAAAGACACATATGTAAATTCCTATTTACATTATGAAAGTGCACACCCCCCCTATAGTAAGAAAAATATAGTGAAGGGACAATTTGTAAGAGGCTCAAGGATGACATCAGATGAGAAGGATTTTCAAGAAGAATGTAAGACTCTTACAAATATGTTTCTAGAACGAGGATATCCCATGAGTTTTATAGAGAATTTAAGAAAAGAGGTTGAGCTGGGTAGGTTAGATAGGTTCAGACCAATTTTAGATACAAATGAGGGTCCCCAGAGGAATATAGATATGACTAATCAAGAAATGGTGTGTAACAAAGTGGAACAAGTTAATTACTCAGGGAGCTTGATAGTGGAATATAATAAGTCAAATAATAAATTGAGAGAAATTTTTAAAAAAGAATGGAATAATTTTAGCTCATTAACAGATATTGAAGAAATAACTAAGATGGCACCTAAAATAGTGTACAAAAATCCACCAAATATAGGCAAAATATTGGAAAGAGGTAGTGGTAAATTACCTAAGGGAAACCAACGAAGGAATGGGACATATAGATGTGGTAGATGCCAACAGTGCCCATACATTATTAATAACAACAGAATTTGTGCTTGATTTCGATTTGTCTACATTATTGTTTTAATAAACTGCTGGGACGGAGTTCGAACGTTTGCTGGCACTGTTTTTTCATTTACTTGTTTTTTCAAGTGCTGATACCTGTTTTGGAGATTATTTGATATAATTAATCTACAATTTATCTAAAGTTAATACCTCTTGGAAACAAGGTAGTGTTCCTAGCTGTAGCCATTCACCTTGTGGCCAATAAATGTCACCCTAAAGGATTACAATTACATCTTGACATGTTCTCCTGTCTTGACCAAAAGAAAAGACACTAATGAAAGGCTGGTGCGTTGACCCCAAAATTGTGACAGTGTGTTTTTCTGTTTAACTATGGGGATGGCACACAATAACATCACAGTGCAAAAGTAACACAGTCTAACATACCACGATATTCTAATATACGGAACATTAAGAAATAATCCCCTCTGCACGGAGGTATGCAAGAATCTACTCTTTTGGTTGTGTTAAACTTTTACTCAGTTATCACAACTATGCAACTCTTCTGTTAAAGAGAGTAAAAAGTTAAGAAAACCGCACACTTCCAACTAGTTATCGAATGTTCCCCTGAAAATCGTTAAGATAACTTATTAAAACAGTATCCTGCATGAATGCATAGTATAATTGTTACTAGTGAGGATGAGATTTCAACAGAACCATAGCACATCGGTTTTGAGTTGAATAACCACAATCAGAAAGTTCCAAACATTCATGAGCAGCAATGACTCTAGCGTGTACAGCATTAACTGGATTAATGGGATTAGGGAAATCCAGTAGATGAAAAAGAATTAATGTCCACTCTGAACTGGCTAAACAGATTGAGGGACCACCACAAACAGGATTAAACAGCATCAGGGAAACTTACTATCAAAATCAGGAAGGTCTACAGCAGAAACTGCACAGCTGTCACTCCGATACATGCATACGCGCACGCACACTTATATTTCTGGTTTTGCCCAAAAAGTGTAACAGAATTTTAGGGGGTTGGTGCACACAGTTAGTCCTTGGTATTCTATATCCAAATTATATTGGCTATTACCACCTCTGTACACAAAGGATAAAAAAAATGCCACACAGTCTTCTGTTGTCAGACTAGAGCAGAATTAACAAACAAAAAAAATGTGACCTACTTTACTAAAAGTAAGACAACCCAAATAAAAAAAAGTTTGGGGATACTTAACATAAGTGAAGTATAAAAGCAGGTTCCGTGACAAAAGTGTAATAAACTTGTGATCAACATTCAAGTTTGAAAACAGTTCCAAATGTTTGTGCAAGGTAGCAAGAGTTCCACAGACCCCCAATGTGGGAGGTGGCCCCCACACCCCTGCTACATTAATTTCAAGACTGATGCATCTTAGAGTAAGGTACAATATTTTGCTATAAAATCAAAGCACAGGAAGTGCATACTAATGTTTCTCAATGATGACTGGCACTTGTAAATGCATTTTGAGCCATATGGTTGTAAATATGCACATTCACTATTCTTCCAGAACATAAATAGTGAAAACCACTGTATACAGGATTAACCTATGAGGTAACACCAAAAGGCAATACAAAAAAGTCAGAAGGAAAATATCACTCAGTTTTGGACCAATGACATGACAACAGATCACAAGTCAATAGTCATAAAATAAAAACACTCCAATTGTTTATTAAATTGCATAACAAAGACAAGCTGCACAAAAGCTTCTTGATGCAAAAGCCCTGGGCATAAAATAAAGCCAAAAGAGTTGCAAAAAGATTAGATAACAGCATGTCAATATTATTCTTTATATCCAGACTAAAACATCATAACTTTTTTAAATGCTTATCTTTCTGAGGGTTATCAAGGTCACATTCCAACTCCACTCCAAACTTTTGCCTGAGTTTTATTTCCTTCTGTTTTTTATTTTTTTTTTCAGAATAAACATACTGAATATATCAATTTCCCCCTTTTTGCAAGAAAGCAAACAGATGCCACTGCAACAGGCATCGTTAATTACACACACAGTGTCAGAAAGCACCTTCAGTTTACTGGCCAATGCAAAGCGGTAAAATCATGGGCAGGTCAGCTCTGCAAATACTCAATGTACAATGTCACATCTCAAAGCCACACACAAAAATTTATTCATGAAGATGTTAAATGCCTCAGAAATTAAAATCCATAAGAAAAACAGATTAATAAGGTGCAGCTCAAACAAATGCAACAAGTTTCATTTCATTTAAAGTATCTGAACTGTTACTGTTCAAAAACAAAACAATAGATTTAAGATAAAATACAAAGAAAGTCACAGCAGATGACAATGGTCAATAAGAAGAAAAGAAGGTTACTACACGGAAAAAATAAATAATGCAACAGTAACATTAAATCAACTGGTACAATAAGGCTCATCCTAACTGAAACACCTGTCTCACTACCCCTGATCAGAGAAGATAGATTTCAAAGAACGAGGGGACAAACGGGCAAAATATCATCTGGCTGAATTTCCATGCAAAGGCTCCGAGAACAACAAGCATACCATCATCTGATGAGGTTTTTTCTTAGTGTCCTTTTTCCTCCTCCTGTATGCTGACCACTATGCTTGCCAAATATTAATGTAATCCACAGGCTTGTTCTACAAATGTAAAGAGAACTATATGTTATGATTAAACTATACGTTGTACTGAGTGCCAAAAATGTAACCACAGTGCACTCTGCTGGAAGAAAGCTGATAAGTCAAGCTTGAAGCATTGTATGACTCTTTGATCTCAAGCTCAAAGACAGGATGTCTGGGCCAGGAAATTCTTTCTATCATCTTGATTTAAGAGATAATTACTAAGGTTTTACATGTATAATGTATTTTATTGCTGTGGCTTCCTGGCCAGGTGCAGCTTACTAAGAAATGTAAATTTTGAATTTCTGTTAGCCTGGGAACTAAAGAAGTGACAAAAATGTTGTAATGTGAAATGACTCAGCAGTACTGGATGTTTATCAATTTAAGACTTTCTCAGAGAGAAAGATTTGAGCATTTTGGATTTTGTCTGAAGGACATCAACTAACCAGCACTTGCTTGCTCTGTATGTAAGTAAGATGTTTATTTAGAACAGTGATTTCTCTTAGAGATAGAGAGAAATAGTCAGATTGGTCTAGCTGTTTTCTATATTTATATCAAGCTGTTTTCCATATTTATTTCAGACTATTCTACAGTATTATTTTAAAGCATTTTCCTGTGATTTCTGAACTCTGTAATGCCATTGTGTTGAAGTAATAAGTATTGTTTGTGTTTTGATTATTTATTATTAAATATTTTTAAACCTTTCGACTGTGGCTGTTTTGTGTAGAGACAATTTGAGCTCTAGAGTACCTGCATGTATTTACTGATACTGTACCAAGGCACTTCAAAATAGCCTTAGCCCTGGGTTACACTTACTATTTGGATAACAGTAATATTGCACACTAAAATTGGTCACCCTTTGGGAAAGGTGTTATCAGTAGCTGATATAGTTGGTGGCAGTGATTACTACCTTACAGCCTGGCAGGAAGGGGCATAGCTGGAGAACCTGTGCCAGCCTTCCCCAGGAGTGTCTGTGTGTTTGCATATAAATCAAATCTCAAAGTGTGTGTGTGTCAGCTACTTGGGCAGGGACACGAAGCAGTGGTTGGGGAGAGAGGGTGATGAAGGTTTTGGCTTGACTACTCGGCTGAGACCTGAACCCTATAGCAGTGCCAGTGGAGAGTCTTATTGGGGATCTGGAGAGAAAGGGAGAAACCAGCCCCAGAGTGACTGTGATCTCTGTGTACTCCTAAGGGAAATTGTACTTTACTGTGTGTGTACTTGTTATCCTTCCCAATGTGCATGCCCCTCACTGGTGCTAGTGGTGAGGATTGAGGCTCCTTGATTACTGGGCCAGTGCATGGGCGTCACAGGGTGTCTGGAAGGGCCATCATTAAGGCAGTTTTAAAGGCAGTTTCGGCCTTTGCCCATATTCCCTCATCCACCTGCTTCCTATGGGGATGGTGACCCCCAACTCATTTTCCACACTGGTCTGGTTTAGCTCACTGTACTAGAACTAGTCAGTGTCTCTGGGACAGGAATATATGGTAAAGGCTTTAGAGGAGTTTCCTTATGGCCTTAACCCATCCCTTAGTGGCAGATACGGGCAATAATCTAGGTTTTCTATGGCTTTTCAATGCCACATATGTTCTTACACACATGCTCACAAAGAAATGCCATCACCGGATTTAAAATGCCAACCCCACATCCATTAGTACTGGTTAAATCTCCAGTTGTCTGGCAACAACTGGGCAAACAGAGACCGAGACTGCCTCCCAGGATGGGTGACCCAGAGTAAGCCCCTCAAACATAGCTTTTCTACAACCAGGCGATTACCTGAAGTCAGGTTTCCCTGGTCGCTGTCAGAGGTTCATCCCTCAAACACCACAAAGCCAAGTTTACCAGATTACCGAAGTTTGACAAAGGGGACACAGGATACAAATACCTTTTTTAAAAGGTGGGACCCAGACTTTGAAGGGTTCAGTAAGTAAAGAAGTCTTAAAAATTGAAAGAGCCACAATAAGTGACCAGTCCAGACCCCACAGCACAGAGCTGATGTAGTCAACATCCTAACTATGCAATTCTGAATTCCTTTCTAAAGTGAGCAAGTAGAGATGAAACAGCACAAGCGGATATATAACCATAGTCAGCTCAAGAGGTGTTTGTTCTGGTCGATAGTCTTCAGATAGAAGTTAAATAACAAATGCGGACACCTGATGCTTTAATGTCAGTGTGTTATTAAGTATTTCAGTGAATTAAATGGCATATCAACCTGTAATAACTTTTTTCAAACAATGAGAGGTTAGAGAAAGACTGAAAATTCTTTAGCCTATTAGGATCTAAAACTGGCTTCTTAAGAATGGGGACAAATTAATGCCTCTTAGATTACAAGGATAAATACTCAGTCTTACAGAAGCTTGTATAATTCAGTGAATGATATAACCCAGCACTCTTGGCCAAATTTAATTAGCCAGTTGTGGCCAAGGTCCAGTCCACAGTGCATTAAAAATAGTAGCAAAAGCATTAACTACATCTTACAAGAAATACATAATGTTAGCCCAAGGAAAAAATGGGCAATCAGGGCCACTAAAGGTGCTCAGTAGCCATATGAGAAGAGTGTCTGAATGAGAACAGTTTTAAGCACAAAGAACGGTTTAACTCCCCTAAACTTTCTAACTAGGCTACAGTTATGGGGCACCAGTGAAGGTGGGTACTGCAGCATAAGTCTGATATCGCACTTGGGCAAGAACCTGGTGACCATCACCTGGTTTGTAAGGGTTATTACAGTACCATCTCCTGTGCTCTGATATACTGCACAGTCATTCTGGCAGATGTACGGTCGCATATTTCTCCATGGAAAATCTACAGTCTTACCACTGACTAGTCAGTCATTGGGCAGTCTTCAGTATCTGCTCCGATGGAAACCAGTCCTTCAGCTGATTGACCTTTCCTTTTGCTGTTAAGCCTTCAAAAAGTCTGGTCTATTCCCAAATGATAGGTCCTTTGCAGTACAGACAGAACCTCGTCTCTGCAGCAGTAGTAGGCCAGATTAAAATCTGTTTTCTTAAACACATGCTTTTTAAAAGAACAGTATTGTACCCTAAACTAGAGTGCAGCTCATCATCTTTTTCCTCCTCTTTACAACTCCAACGAAATGATCAGTTCTGCACAACACTTACTGAAGCATGTTATGCCAGACAGAGTATTTCCACAGTCAAGTTACTGCCAAGACACAAGATGCTCCTGACATACCAGTCAAACCAGAGATGTTTCAGAGATCCCAATAAAAATACAGCCTGTCCATTAAAAACATACTGATCATTCATGTGCTGACCAAATAATGCAGACTCGTTACAGTACTGATGACCCTTTATCGAACAGTGGTCAGTTGACAGATAGAGAGTTCTCCTCTCTCAAGGAAAGGGCCACAGAATTTGTGCTGCTTGACCACCTCCTAGTGGATATCAAGAAGCAGTGCAGTAGGAAAGCAGAATGGGATGCAGATGTGTACAGATGTGCATACAAAAGCTGTTGTGGCATAGTTACACATCACATGTTGAGGGATGTATTCAATAAAAGAATCAAGAAAAATGCCCCATTCAACAGTAACACTATTTCTGTCAGCTGTTGTACTCCTGGTCAAAATGGGCCACTAAATGTGGTCCTAAAATAAACAAAGTCAGCAGCATTAAAAAACTATTTCTAACTTACAATGACCATACCAAAACTCGCATAAATCTTCCCGACAGTTCTTAAAATTTTTGCCCAAGTATCACAGACTTTTCCAATTCCTCCTCCTTAATTTAATACATGTGACTGGTGCTTCTGATTTTTTATGATTGTGTCTTGTTTGTTTACTGCGTAAACCTCAGTGCATACATGGCACGCTTTAGTGGAGGGGCCAGTGAGCACTGTCTGGTTAAGAATTGCTCATGGTTGCACTGTTTAAAAGTAGAAATTGAGGGAAGCAACTTTTACCCAGTAGTCTAAGGTTTGTCTTGCCTACTAAGTTATGCTGCAGTCTGATTATTAAAGTCGGTCTGCACATGCTTAACAGCAATTTTCAAAGATCTACAAAATAAATTAAAGGACACGTACCTCTCAGCTGTACAGATTTTTGCAGAATGTCCAGCTTTTTGCCTTGACTATTTGGTCTGTTCCTCATAAAATCTGTGGTTTTCTGGCAAATCATGGAGGACTGAAGTAATCAAATAATATATATTTGAGTTTTAGACTTCATATCCTTCAGAAAATGCATGCTAACACAAATTCTGTTATTCTAGCAGCTAAGTTTAACAGCAATATTTAAAATCTGTTCCTATTTTAATTTAGGCTGTGTCCAGATGTCTTGCATTAAGAGGTTGAGATGTGTGACCAGTTAAAAAGTGCATGTTTTACACCAGAAACATTATGAAGAGAGTGACAAAGACTACAAAAGTTTAGCATGTATAAACTCTAAGAAAGGAAGGAAAAGTGGTACGAGATCAAAAGAGTACCACACAGTTTAAGATGCAACAACTCGACAAAAAAGATAAAAGAACACATTACGAATATACAAAAGTAGTGTGGTCAGATGAAATACAAAGAAAACACTAGATAAGGTGATGGAATACTGGAACAACTTTTCAGTGGTGTTAGGTCAAAATAGTAAAATAATGGAAACATGCATAAGACAGTGGAACACTTTTGATAAGGGAAAAGGCTATTGAAGTTTAGGAAATCCTGAAGGGAAACTGATGGACTAGCTGGTCCTTATCTACTCTTCTTCTACTCACTCTTAAAAGGTGGAGTACTTTCAAAAAATCAAGTCAAAAGGAAAGGGCAAGCAAACTGTTTTCAAAACAGATGCTGTTCATCCAGTCTTTTAGAAATACAGCTCCTACCAGACATTTCAGTCTGCTTCCACTGGTCCTTAAAGTGACAGCCTCAAAGAGGTACTCAGAATTTACACAGTATATCCAGTGTGTGTGTGTGTGTGTGTGTGTGTGTGTGTGTGTGTGTGTGTGTGTGTGTGTGTGTGTGTGTGTGTGTGTGTGTGTGTGTCTTCTGTGGAAGGTTGGGCGCCGAGCTGACAATTCGACACTGTAAAAAACTCCACTGCCAATCATGAGCAGACAGATGATACACTGTGACGACCCCTAACCGGGAAAAAGCCGAAAGAAGAAGATCCACACACAACTTAAGACCTTGGACACTAAAATGGAGCAGCTTTTCTCAACTGACTCGGTCACTCCTGAAACTCTATCATCCTACTTTTATGAACTCCCCCCGCTTAAAATTTCTAATCAGTCCCTCAAATAGTGTACAGCAATGCATAGCTACAAGCTTTTGTTTGAAAGCAGAAGGTGCCAATTAGCCTGTTCAGTCTGTCCTTTAAATGCATTTAACTGCCCTCCTCTCACCCTCAAGCCTTTCTCCATCTCTCTCTTGCACCTATGGTGTCTTCAACCCTATGTGAAGAGGACTTTTAATAGATTCAGGGAGGGAAGCCAAGCTAGCTCATGAAACACTTGTGATCGACAGTCATACATGTGATCACTAGTGTGCAATTGCCCCGCTTTTCCCCATAAGGATGAATTGTAGGTGCACTAGGGAATTCCCCTTTCCCTGAAAAGGTGGGAACCCGCAGATGCTTATACATGCTTCTACAGATGGCTCTCACCTTCTATGGTACTAGATATTAGTCCCTTGTATAGAGGAGGGAATGGATGAAGTCTGACTGGGGATTGTGGCTTAATGGTCAGTAGCCACATAGGAAGAAATGACTTAGAAAAACAATGAGGATACATTTCCCACTGCACTGGTTCAAATGTAAATGATAATTTCTAGCGCTACACTTTTTTTGTTTTTTTATTTTTTTGTAAGTATGAGCTTTTAGACAATAACTAAATCACAATACTATGAGGAAGGCCTTACAGCAACATGGTGTTTTTATATCCACTCACAAGTAAACTCCATATATGCAATGTCTGTAGATCTGCCAGCATGCTCTTAAGGAATGCCAAGTCTCGTTAGGATTCCGTTTTGAATTTTCTATGTTAACAAAGCTCTGCTGCACTCACACTCACTCCCTCTCTCACACATACAGTGCTTGTGCACGTGTGTGTGTGTGTGTGTGTTGTGTGTATGCGCATGCTCACACATCTACATGCACAAGCATGGACAACAGCAATGTCTGATGGACTACTACAGTATTCTCATACAGTTAGGATTGGTGTCTCTTTGTGGAATATCCTACAAAAGGAACTCCCACACTCACTGACTACAGAGATAAATTTTACATACTATTTTAATAGAAATGTTTAATGCCTTTTTCCTTGTAAAGATGATCAATAGGAACCCATTGCCAGTGTCTCACAAAAGCAAAGCAATGATGAAGACTCTGCTCTAGTTGGAGAATTAACTTTAAAATACAGTACCATCTCCTCCAACTTGCTTCTGATGTCCTCACCTGGTGTGCTTGGCATCTCCTATACACCGGTATAATATACATTATGTACTCGCACGCACGCACACATACACACATATATAGGTTTATAAGGGAATACTAGTCTAACTGCCCTGCAGGGCCATTTCAAAACTAGCCAATAACCTGAGGTCAGAATCAAATCCTGTACTTGTGTGTGTATAAGGTGAAGACCTTAACCAGTATGCCAAACCCACCAAACACACTCGCCCACCTTGCTGTGGGCAGTGCACAATTATAAAAATGCACATTCATAATAAACGTCCTACTTCAGCCTCTTATACATTATGCCGATAACACGACTGCATATTAATCTAATTCCTCTGCAGCAGCATTCAGAGTCATTGCTGCAATCTCCATTATGAACCTTTTTATACTTCAAAATGATCTGTAGCCAAATTTATAGATTTATTACACTTTCAACAAAAACCTGAACACAGCGGTCACATCCACCTTAAAGCTAAATAGATCCCTACAAAACAAGGAACTAAATTACTTGTCAGTTATGTAGTCTTCAAACATTAAGCTTAGCAAGTCCCCCTTCTACTGCCACCTAAAAATACTAGAGCAACAGGTTCCAATCTTAGATCTATTCCTTATGCTTTGCCGATGATGCCATAAGAAGGCAGAAACATGCATGTCCACAAGTGGGGTTTGGTTTTATTGGCCTGAAATTGTCAAGAAACAGACTTAAAAGAAAAAAAGTCATGGGCATTCAGAATTGACATTTAACTGAAACACCTGATGTCCTTAAGGGGTAATTTACATATATTCCATGTTGCCTCTGATACAAGAGGTTTAAACGTACCACATAGTGGAAAGTCTAGCTTTGCTAGATTTTTCATTTTGTTTTTTTAACTGATTGTTTTTTCTGTGTGACCTCTTTACTTAATTATTTTATCTTCAAAATCCTGGATTGAAACCATGACAGTTATTGAATCCTTGTTTCCTTTTTGGTGGGGGGGGGGCATGCATACAACTCTGGTGATGTCATAGCAATGTTTACATCTATTGTCTATTTTATCCAATAATTTTAAATCCTAAATAAAATGTTACATCAAACAGGCCTTCAACAAATGTTCTCACCATCAATCAATAAGCAAAAGGGCAGAGTAACCTGCTTAGTGCATTCAGCTATATTATTAACATCACTTTAGGAATACAAACCTCCTTATCACATTCAGCCATACAGTCAGTATAACATCAGAAATAAAAACAACTCCTAGCACATTCAGATGTAAAGTCCGTGGAACACCAGAAGTAAAAAACTCTTAGCACAGCCAGCCGTAAAGTCAGTGTAACACCAGAAATAAAGGCAACTCTTAGCACATTCAGCCATACAGTCAGTATAACATCAGTAATCCAGAAGTTACTCCCAACTGTCTAGGATTTCACAGGATGTCCAGATTTTTGCATCACATTTTGGTATGTTCCTCTTAAATTTTGTTTTCTGACAAATTGTTGTGGATTGCAGTCACTACATAATTATATAAATTTGATTTTCAGACTTTGTATCCTTCAGAAAATACATGCAAATGCAAAACTGGGTACTCTTAACAACCTCAAGTTTAAATGAGCAATATTTAAAATTTGTCTAGGCCTTTGACACCCTCACCACCCTATTATTTTTGGATTTATCCAGGACTCTTGTGCTAAAAGGTTGAGAGATGTGCCCAGAAAAAACATTTAGAAAAAGAGCACCATTACAGAAGTAATAGCAAATTGGTGAAATCCAAAACATTTGGCACGTGGAAATTCAAAAGTTCTTAAATCCTGTAAGAAAATTAGTCAATTTAACCACATCTCCATGCCACAGACTGTTCCAAGCTGGTGTACTCCAAAGCTCTGTCCATAACATGACTAAATACAGTCACCATGCCAATATCATCCACTACACGGATAATACCCTCCATTTGTCTTCTGCCAACTTTGATAAGAAAATATGGCTCACTTATGTTAAGGTGACTCACTGAACTAGGAATTACACCACTAATGTTTTAAATGATAAACTATAACTCAAAACTGCAATTATTTTTTTTTTTCATGTACAAGCCCTCCTACACCCATATGTAAGAAACAGTGCCCCACTCTACCTTTACTTATATATCTCAATGTGAACAGTAAGGAAAAGTGAAAACCACACTGCACAGCACCACATGCCCACACAATTAAAGTGCAAGCAGGTTCACCCAATCATGACCAAAAAAGCTGTTTTGCATATAACCACAGGAAAAAACTCACTACAAAGTGCATTAACCTTGCTTCAAGTATTGATAAATTACACTGGCCTAAAGTTAAACGCAGAAATGTTGCACAAGCTTTAACTTCATCACTTTTTGCAATACTCATATTATATAGATATCAATCCCACCTAATTTGATCTAGATTCAAACTGCAAACTTCTAGCAGTTCACCTTCATCCTCACCTAAAACCTGATTAATACACTTAAAAGGCACTGCATAAATTCAGATGTTGAATAGAATACCTTTATAAAGTTAAAATGTTTCTTAATACCAAACGTCAGGCTCATTACCACTAGTTATTTCCTCCTCCCAACC
Source organism: Protopterus annectens (assembly GCF_019279795.1). NCBI lineage: Eukaryota > Metazoa > Chordata > Ceratodontiformes > Protopteridae > Protopterus > Protopterus annectens. The sequence continues at coordinate 1,336,816,795 of NC_056747.1, forward strand.
CTACTGTACTAGGCTTGCATGTCATTTTGCTTCTGTCCACACCCCCCCCCCACTTAGACATCACAGCATATCTGTAAAAGCAAACAATTGGCTTCAACTCGAAAAGGAGATCCATTTTGCTATCTCTACTATTGCCCACACAGTCCTCTACTACCCTGACAAATGCGATTCCTTTATTTTCTTATACAATGGCACAATCCTGGTCATAAGTTAAGAACGTACCACATCATTCAATCTGTGTTGTCCATTTTCATTCCTCCTCAACTGATGGCTTCAGACCAGAGCCCTTGGATCCGACTCAGCAGTTGTAAAGCAGGTGGCAACCTTGAACTCTTGAGCTTCTCCCTTACCCAGAATGTACCACCCCCATTATCTCAGATCTTGTTTGCAGATTATAGCAAAAGAATAACACTTTACTCGTACAGAAAATTTTTTATGCAGAAATATATCAGATAATGGAGCACAAACCTATATTTGGACTCATAAAGGCAAGGTAAAGACCCCAACACTGGCCCTAGCCAATCGTTCTTCAGACGACATTGGATAGGGCTTGGTGGGTGGGAAGTCGAGGAGGAATGAAAAATGGACAACACAGATGGAATGTTACAGTAAGTATACAACTTCTTTATCGGATGTCAATTTTCATTCTTTCCTCGACTGATGGGACAGAGTCCCAGCTACTATAATCTCAGGGTGACCTCAAGGAAGGATATTCCTGAGCACCACTGAGCCAAACAAAGCCCTAATTCTAGAAACTAATTTTAGCTTGTAATGAGATATGAAGGTGTGAGGTGAAGCCCAAGTTGCTGCTGCACAAATATCATCCATGGCAGCTCTTGAATGAAATGCTATAAGATCCATTGCAGCTTCCTCAGAATGAGTATGCAATTGTTTAGTTAAGGGCAAATTCAGTTTATTATAAATGAAAGAAATGCAGTTAGTGAGCCATTTGGCTAGGGAAACTCTAGACATTGGTTTGCCCAATTTCTTTTCGGCAAAAGAAACAAACAACTGATCTGACTTTCTGAAGTCCTCTGTTCTGTATAAGTAGAAACATAATTGCCTATGCATATCTAGTGAATACGACAAATATTTGCCTTTGTTTGTATAATTTGGGAAGAAAACTGGAAGACTGATGTATCAGAATCCATCATTAACCAATTTATCTTTGGGCAAAAAGGATGCAATAGTTCGCAACAATTCTATGTTTATGAAAAATTAGGTACGGAGGTTTCACTGATAAAGCCTGAATTTCTGAAATTCATCTGGCCGAAGTAATGTCCACCAAAAATAGTCTTTCAAGATAGAAATTTGAGATCACAAGTATTTGCAGGTTCAAAGGGCTGAAGAACCAAAGCTTGCAGTACCAGAGTGAAGTCCAATGGTGAAGTAGGATCTTTAACTGGAGGCCCCAACAGAAGTGTTCCACATAGAAAGGTCTTACAAAGTTTACACAAAACAAGGAAAGAGACATCAAGACATTTATGGAAATTGGAAATTGCTGCTAATTGAACCTTTACTGTAGAAGAACTGGCCCCTTGATCAAAAAGTAATGACAAAGAGTCGAGGATAGTATGAATAGGTGCAGAAAATGGATCTACATCATTTTCAAGTGCCCAATGCACAAATCTTTTCCATTTGCTAGAAATAGAAGTTATGTCCTTACCATAACGTTCCATGTGGAGTGTTCATCTCGCCTTTGTTCTTACACATGGGTTCGGAGCCGATCCTCGGCTCCATGTCGGCTGCTTGCAAGCTCTGCATCGAGGAGAAGCTCGAGACAACCTAATACCCACAATCCCCCTCTGCCTTTACCTCAGATCTAGTTTGCAAGCAAACCAGTAGTCAGAGAGAGCACACTCATGCCAATATCCCATATGCACAGAAACTAAGAGTCTATATATATATATATATACATATACACACATATATATATACACATGTCAACTATATACACAACAACTGCAATGCAGAAGCATAATGCCCCAGACCAGGCACCAAACTGAACGTTCTTCCTAAGGGCGGGAGGGTGGGAATGTAAGAACAAAGGCGAGATGAACACTCCACATGGAACGTTATGGTAAGGACATAACTTCTATATGTGATAGTGTTCAATCTCGCCGTTTGTTCTTACACATGGGTAGCGTCCCTAGCTCCTTGTTCCTGAGGAACTCACGGAAGGACGTTCTTGAGCACAGTGGAACCAAAGGTTGCCCTGTCCCTAGAAACTTTGTCTACCTTATAATGAGAAATGAATGTATGTGGCTTAGACCAAGTAGCAGCCGCACAAATAGCGTCTAGTGGTAGGCGGGCTGCATGAGCCAGGGATGTAGACACTGACCTTGTGGAATGTCCTTTGGGTTTGTGCAAAAGAGTTTGATTTGAAGAATCATAGACATAGATGATACAATCAGTTAACCACTTAGAAAGAGTTCTTTTGGTAACCGGTACTCCTTTCCTGTTATCAGCAAAGGCTACAAAAAGTTGATCAGATTTTCTGTGATCTTTTGTTCTATCCAAGTAAAACCTTAGCTGTCTGTGAACATCTAATTTGTGCAACATATACTCCATTTTATTGGAGTGATTCTTGAAGAAAGTGGGTAATTCAATGGACTGATTAATATTATTAATAGAACAAACTTTAGGAAGGAAGGATGAATTAGTGCGAAGAGAAACTCTGTCAGAGTGAAAGATCAAATAAGGGTGCTTAATGGAGAGAGCTTGAAGTTCAGATACTCGCCTAGCGGATGTAATGGCTACCAAAAGAGAGTCTTCCATGACAAAAATTTCAATGGGCAAGAGGAGGCTGGTTCAAAGGGGGGCAGCATTAACTTAGATAACAATAAGTTTAGACTCCAAGGTGACGTAGGAGATCTAATTGGTGGTCTAATATGAAAAGCCCCTTTTAAAAGGCTTTACAAAGTCTGTGGGCCATAACAGGAGCCCCACATTCTTCCACATGGAAATTAGAAATGGCAGCCAATTGAACTCTTAATGTGGCAGGAGAAGCACCCTGATGGAACAAGTCTGTTAAAAACTCTAATATTTTATTCAAAGGAGCTATGACAGGGTCCACTTGCTGTGTATTCGCCCAGAATACAAAGCGCTTCCATTTACTAGTATATGTTTTAGTAGTGGAAGCTTTATGAGAAGCTACTAAAATATTCTGAACTGCAGGCGAAAGAAGATCAGACCTGGCTAAGTTGGGAATTGGAGCAGCCAAGCTGCTAGATGGAGGGAGAAGAGCGAGGGGTGGGGAGCCCCTGACGAGTGAGTCAATAGATCTGGCTCTGGGTCCAGGATCCAGGGTCCCCGAATGCAGTGTGTCATGAGGAAGGGAAACCAAATTTGACGAGGCCAGAATGGGGCAATGAGGATTATTGTCCTGTGTAGGTTTTTGGCTTTCTGGAGAAACTTTGATATCAGGGGAAGGGAGGAAATGCGTACAGGAGTCCCGGGGCCAATCGTGAATCAGTGCGTCCCTGGGGACTTCCCTGGAGGGGTAATAGGGCAAAGTAGCTCCTGCATTTGGCGTTCATTGGAGACGCAAACAGATCGCAGGAAGGCTGGCCCCACGGCGAAAAATCTTTTCGCAACTGACTGTTTTAGGGACCACCGTGCGGTAACAGTATTGGTCTGCTCAGCCTGTCGGCTATGACGTTGGATGACCCCGGGATGTGCGTTGCTATCAGAAAGCGACCCATGGACTCTGCCCATTGCCAGATTCTCATGGCCTCTCTGCATAGCTGATAGGACTTGGTTCCCCCTTGCTTGTTTATGTACCAGACTACCGACATGTTGTCCGTCTGAACTGCAATAGTTCCCAGAGGAAGAAGGGGAGCAAAGTGTTGCAACGCTAGAAACACTGCCCTCAACTCTAGAACATTGATGTGCAGATTGTACTCTAAATTGGTCCATTCGCCTTGGACTGTCTGTCCCTGAAAGATGCCCCCCAACCCTATCAGGGAAGCGTCCGTGGTCACCGTAACTGTAGGCGTGGGTAACACAAATGGTCTCCCCTTGGAAAGGTTGCACGTCTGAAGCCACCAGTTTAGGTGTGTTTTGCATGTGTTCGTTATAAGAATCTCGTGTGTTAGAGGTAGTTGTTGGAATGACCATTGTGCAAACAGTAGCCATTGTAGGACTCTCATGTGCAGTCTTCCCAAGGGTATTGCAATAAGAGAAGCTGACATGAGTCCCAAAACCTTCAGTACTAGATTTGCTGGGGATTTGCTGGACAAGAGAAGAAGACGTATGTGAGTCTGAAGTGAAAGTATCCTTTCTGGAGGAAGTCTTAGAATTAACTGATGTGTATTTAATTCCGCTCCTATGAATAAGATACTCTGTGATGGCTGTAGTAAGGATTTTCCGAAGTTTACAGAAATTCCTAGGTGAATACAGAGCTGAAGAGTATAGTCTCTGGCCTGTACTAGTTGACGCTGGGTGGTGGCAGAAAGGAGCCAGTCGTCCAGATACGGAAACACCTGGAATCCTTGGCGTCTCAAGTGAGACGCTACCACTGCCATGCATTTGGTGAAGACCCTGGGGGCTGAGGTCAGACCAAAGGGCAGGGCTCGAAACTGAAAGTGACTGGCACCCAGCCGGAAGCGCAAATGATCTCTGGATGCCCTGGCCATTTTGATGTGGTAGTATGCATCCTTCAGATCTATTGAGCACATCCAGTCGTCCTTCTGTAAGAATGGAAGGATCGATTGAAGCGTGACCATTCGAACTTTTCTTTCTTGACGAAGGTATTGAGGTCGCTTAGGTCCAGAATGGGCCTCCAGTCTCCTGTTTTCTTTGGAACTAAAAGAACCTTGAGTAAGTCCCGAATCCTTTCTGGTCCGCTGGGACTGGTTGGATGACTCTTTTTCTAGCAGCTTTGAAATTTCTATAGCTGCTGGCTCTCAGATGGGGCGGTACATCTGGGAGTCTTTTCTTTGGAATGGGATGGGAAAGAAATGGTATATTGTAACCTCTGGTAACCACGCTTTTACCCACTTGTCTGTAGTTATGTTTTGCCAGGCCTGAGGGTATAAAGCTAAGCGACCCGACTGCCTCCAGAGCAGGACAGTCAGGCCTCCTCTCAGGAGTGCTGGAAAGGTTTACCAGGAGTGTATCCCTGTCACCTTGATTCTGCGGACCCCTCTGCCGCCAGGGCGGCGTCTTCCACCTCCGCCTCCTCTGCCTCTAGAGGGCATCACCCTGTGTGCCTGGGAAAGATCCTTGGGGTTTTCAAACCACATTTTTCCACCACGTTGCCCTTTGGGGTACGGTCTGGTTGGGGTGGAAAAACGGACTCCGACAGCAGACAGAGTCTTTCCCTCCTGCTCACACCGGGTAAGGGTCTCCTTTACTTTGGGGCCAAAAAGAGTGGCACCGTCAAATGGGGCGTTAGTAAAGGAAGACTTGAAGGCTTCCGCAATGAACATAAGCGCATCCAGGATTGTCTGAAGAGCAATCGCTGAAGCTGCTGCCCTACTCGAACCTTCGGCTGCGTAAGAGATCAGCCTCATGGACGAGTTCACAATGGATGTAAGGGTATTAAGCTGCGCTGTCACTTTCTCTGAGACAGCAGCATCTGTAGTACCCTGGAGGGTATCCCCCAACTCTTTGACTAGATCCCTCTGTAGTCGTGTAAAGTGGGTCAAATAGTTCAGGGATCGCATGGAAAAAGCCGCTGAACTAAAAATGCGCTTCCCATACCTGTCCATAGTCCTAGAATCTTTATTAGGGGGATGGACAGATGAGGAAGATTCCGACATCTCCTTTTTCGTGGCCGCTGCCACCACCATAGCGTCAACTGGAACTCCTTTTGTCAAGTAAGTTTTGTCCTGGGGTGCAGTGATATACTTATTGGGCTTCCTAGGGACTGGTTCCACTGTGTCAGGAGCCTCCCACGCCCTACGAGCAATAAGTTCCATTAATTCATCGAAGGGCGGAGTGACCCAGGAGGAGGAAGGGCGAGCACCGAATGCCTTCAGCAATACTGACTCATCCTCAGAAGGGGGAAGGGACTGCCAGTCACCTCTCTGTTTCAGGATCTCCAATATGTCAGAAAAAGAGACATCTTCTGAAGGTGACTTAGGGGACCCTTCTGACTCATCCAAGTCAGTATCGGATGTCAAAGATTCTTGTGGAGAATCTAAGTGTCTCCTCTTACACAACCTTTTCCTAGGGACTTCTTCGTGGGGAGCATCCGAAGAAGCCTCCGAGGAAGAGGGGGCATCCTCCAGGGGTGGCTGAGACACCGGTGCTCGACGCTTGGTTGTGGCCGTGGGTGCAGAGGAGGATAACGGCCCTTTATGGGGAGGAGAGGTTGCTTCTACTGATGTGGTTGTCTGGGTAGACAACACCTTCCTCATGAGATCGAAAGCCCCCGGGTCCCGAGTCGAAGAATCTCCCAGTTCCGAAGAAATGGGAAGAATCCCCGAGACAGGCACCGAAGGCATCGACCCCGAGGACGGAGCCGAATCGATCCGCGCCGAGACCCCGAGGGGAAGAGTCGGAACCGAAACGTCGGTTCGACTCTTGGCCCCGGAACCAAGGACAGATCGTCGGCTCCGAGACTCCGGTACCGGGTCCGACGGAGTCGAGGTGAGGGGAACAGACCGAGAAAAGGACGGTTCTGGACCCGAGGGCTCCACAATCAGAAGATCAACCTCTTCCGGCTCCAAAGACTGGACAGGTCTCGGAGGAGGAATGGATGGAGACAATGGAAGGCCTTCAAGTTTCGACACCAACTGGGTGGAAACCGAAATAAGTTTGGATAGGGCCGAATGTTCCAATAACTTCTGCACCACATGATCCACATCGACATCGGAGAGCTTAGAAGAAGAACGGGTCGAAGGAACCGAAGACGGAGCCGACCTCAATAGAGTCGAGGGAGGGAGCTCCATCACCGGTTCCAAGACTCGAGGCTCAGGAACTGATACCAGTTGAACACTCGGCTCCGAAGTCTGTGGAACCGGTGATCTAACTTTACTCGAAGAGCTCGGAGCCGATGACTTGGGCTCCGACGTCTTCGATTCCTTCGAGGATTTGGATGCCTGGTCTGAAGCATCCAGAGCCTCCTGAAAGGAAGGTTTTAATAACCCCCTGTCCATGAGTTTCCTGCGCCTATCTGTCATGACCCTCCCACTAAAAGAGTGACAAATTGAACAGTCCTCTTGTAAGTGGAGAGGGCCAAGGCAGTAGACACAGGAACTATGGTTGTCAGTAACTGACATTTTTTGGCCACACTGGCAATGTTTAAAGCCTGATTTAATTTTCTCAGACATCTTACAGGTAAGAGAAAAAGTCAAGTCCAGTAGAGAGACAAATCCAGTAGAAACAAAGTCGAATCCGATATAAAGTCAGTCCAGTTGTCAAATTTTAAGTAAGGGGTGGAAGGCCCCGAAAAACCTTAACCAGTTTAAGTAAACTTAACGGTACCGAGAATTAACCTTACCACACACACATACACAATGTCTACCAAAAAGTACTTTTAGAACAAATTTTTCTTCAAATATAACAAAATAAGTTATATCTTATCTGAAGTCGCTCGAGCTAGATCCCAGTGATGCGAACGCAGCAGCGGCAAACTAGATCTGAGGTAAAGGCAGAGAGGGATTGTGGGTATTAGGTTGTCTCGAGCTTCTCCTCGATGCAGAGTTTGCAAGCGGCCGACACGGAGCCAAGGATCGGCTCCGAACCCATGTGTAAGAACAAACGGCGAGATTGAACACTATCACATTAAGTTTTTCTCATAGATGGTTTGATGGAAGATAATAGAATTCGTTGAACCAAGACTGAGGGCATAGATTTGTCTGGCTATGACTAGAAATGTAGAAACCAAGCAGTTCGCTTGAGCTTTGGAAGATCCAGATGAACCATTTCTGTTGGGTGAGACGGCAGGTCTGGATCTGGATCCAGAATCCAGGGTTGATGGATCCAGGAAGGGGAATCAAATTTGTCAAAGTCAAAAGGAAGCAATGAGAATGACCTTGTTCTTCAACCTGGCAGCTCTCTGAAGGAATTTCAATATCAGAGGGACCAGAGGATAAGCATACAGTAACCCGGGGGGGGGGGGGGGATCAATTGTGAAGTACAGCATCCCTCGATGACTCCCCCTTTGGAGGGATAAGGGCAAAGTACCTGGTGCACTTGTTTAGGGGAGATGCAAAGCGATTGCAGCAAGGCTGGCCCCACTTGCAGAACATCATTTCCGCTACTTTCTGGTTGAGGGACCATTAGTCAGGTAAACAAAATGCACCCACTCAGTTTGTCTGCTAGTATGTTGGTCTTCCATGGAATATGCATTGCTAGGAAAAAGCGGTTGAAAGAGAATGCCCATTGCCACATTTGTAGTGCTTCTTGACACAGGGTGTATGATCTGGTTCTTCCTTGCTTGTTGATGTACCAAACTACTGACATATTGTCCATCTATAGAGCAATCATTCCACATGGGAGAGCATCTTGAAAGGCTTGCAGTGGTAAAAACACTGCTCTGAACTCCAGAATGTTGATATGCAAATTTGCCTTTTCAGGCAGACCACATGCATTGGACTGTCTTTCCCAGATAATGCCCACCCACCCCTGCTGGAAGCATCTGTGGTCACTATGGCCATGGGCAGAGAAGGGACAAGTAGACAATCTTGTAGTAGTTGTTCCAACCGGGTCCGCCATATCAGATCTTTTTTGCACAAGTTGTTGATTCAAACCGTGCAGATAGAGGTAGCTGAAATATCGACCATTGAGACGCCAACATACATTAAAGAATCCTCATGTGAAATCTGGCCAGCAGAACAAGGGGCATCACTGCCGCCATCCAACCTAATGCTTCTAGAATCAGATGAGCATGGGCTGTCGTACAACAAAGTATCTTGTTGACTTGCGATCTTAAGGTTTGAACCCTGGAAAGGGGAAGGGAAGCTATTGCTGACCTTGTGTCGAATAGCACCCCTATGAACTCTATACACTTTAAGATGGTTGAAGATGTGACTTCTCAAAATGTATGGTTATGCCTAACTGTGCACAAATCTGGATTATTTTTCTCTTGCCATGATATGTTCATGCCTGGTTGGTGTGGAGATGGGTCAGTCATCTAAGTAAGGAAACACCTGGAATCTATGCAGTCTCAAGTGAGCTGCTACCACCATCATACATTTGGTGAACACCCTGGGGGCTGTGGTGAGACCAAAGGGCGGTGCTGTGAACTGGTAATGACTGGCTCCTAAACAGAAGTGTAAGAATTTTCTGGATCATCTGTTTATTTTTATATGATAGTACGCATCCTGCAGATCTGTTGAGCACATTCAATTGTCTTTTTTCCAGAAATGGAAGAATCAGCTGAACCAAGACCATCTGGAACTTTGTCTTCCGAACAAAGTTGTTCAGACTGATGAGATCCAGAATTAGTTTTCAGTCCCCTGTTTTCTTTGGCACCAAAAAGAATCTCGAGCAAGTTCTGGATCCTTTCTGGTCTGGGGAGACCTCTTGGATGACTCAGCGTCTATTGTAATTGAAATGCTGCTTGTTCCCTCTGACTGGGTGGAACACTATAGATTTTTCTGAAGTTTGGAGGACAAAGGGAAAATGGAAGTAAATATCCTCTGGACACAATCCTCTGCACCCAAGTATCTTTTGTTATTTCTAGCCAGGCTCTTTGGTGCAGGGACAAACAACCCCTGACTGCCTCCAGAGGGGGAAAAATCTGGCCTCCTTTCAGGAGCGCTGGAAGGGCTTGCCAAAGAAGGATTTTCTGGACCCATGATATTGCAGGCCTCCTCTGCTATGAGGGCGGCATCTGCTACTTGAAACTTCCCAGTCTGCCTTTGGGGAAAGGCCCTCCACGTGTGTCCTGGAAAGATCCTCGTGATTTTCTGAACCACATCTTTCCACCACCTCGATAATTCCTCAAAAAAAAAAAAGACTTTTAGGAAATGGAAAAATGTATGCCCATAGCAGAAAGGGTCTTTCCAGCCTTCTCACACCTGGACAAAGTATGTTTTACTTTGGGGCCAAAAAGTGAGGTGCCGTCAAAGGGAGCACTGATGAACATAGATTTCTAAGACTCTGCAAAATCACACAAACACATCCAGGTGTGTCTCCTAATGGCTACGCCTGAACCCGCTGCCCTTAAGGTTCCTTCTGCCACATTAGAAATAAGCCTCCTGGATGAGTTGGAAATCAATTGTAGTGTCGCCAGCTAAGAAGTGAATGAATCATTCACCTCCTCAGACATGGTTCCTTTTAGGGTACCTGAGGGTTCCTTAATCAGATCCTTCTGAAGTCTAGCAGAATGTGCCAAGTAGTTCAGAGACCTTAAGGCAAAGGTCACTGAAGCATAGACACGCTTCCCAAATCTGTCCATTGCCTGCGACTCCTTGTCAGGAGGATAGACAGAGGAAATCTCAGCAGCAAGTTCCTTTCTAGTGGCCACTGCCATGTCCATGGCATCAACAGGAGGACCTTTTGATCAAAACTGCCTAGACTCTGGAGGGGTCATAATCCTATCTGGCTTCTTGGGAATGGGCTCGATGGAGTCAGGTTCCATCCATGCCCGTTGCAAGACCAACTCCAGGAGCTCATCTCTAGGCGGGACCACATGAGTAGTAGGCAACCAGTACGAAAAACCTCAACTAGTACAGATTTCTCTGAATGGATGCTGGACTTCCAGCCACCTCTCTGTTTCAGGATCTCTCCAAATAAGACATCTTCAGGAGGTGACCATGGGGACCCTTCACCCTCATCAAAATCTGCGTCCTCTATGATTGATTCAGGTGAATCGATATGCTTCCTCTTGCCTGTCCTCTTCTTAGCGACCTCCTCAGTGGGATAATCTGGGGAGTGATCAGAAGATGAGAGATATCCTGTTGGGAAGCCTGGGGTTTTGGTATCGGCTGTCCCTGTAAAGGGAATAGTCGAGACTCTAGGTGCAGAGGCAAAACAGAAGTAGACATAGGATCCAAAGGGGGAGGCATTGCCTGGGCCTGAGGTGCAGACAGAGCTCTCTCCAAAACCATGACAGTAGACTATCCTGGAGAGGGATAAGGACATGGATTAGAGAGGCCAATCCTCTGATACCTAGTCCCACCCTGCTCAGAGGATAGCTGCCTGGAGAACGAAGTTGGAACCAAACTGACATTGCAGAGGCTCCAAGATGCAGAGACAGCTCCAAAACCCTCAGAGTCAACTGCAGCACCTTGGACCCGATGGTGTTGAATCAGCTCCAAGAGCTCTCCGGATCCAACTGAGCCAAAGAGCTCAGAGCAAGTCTCAGATCCAGGGATTCCAACATTCTCTGATCCAAAAAGGACGGTGCTACACAACAAGGATCAGAGGGCTTTGAAACCTGGACAGGAGTAAAAGGAGGAATTATTAGAGGAAAAGTAGTAGATGCATGGGCCTCCCAACCAGATGGGGTAAGAACCAAAGAAAGGGCAGGCTTGGTTCTATGCCGACAGGATCTTTCTCACTAACCTCTCTACGTATTCTTCCATGAGACTTCTAAATGAACAAGTGGATACATCATTCTAAAAATGGAGAAGGCACTCTACATGGAACTAGGTCCTCTGAAGAATACCTTGTTCTAGGCAGAAATGGTAGAGAGAACATCTGATCTGGGGTTTTCAGGTCCAATGAGTCTTTAGTTGTCAGAGACTTCAGATCCGAAGAAACAATTGGATAAAAGGGCTTCGATTTGGTCTTAGATGACTCCAAAGACATGACAGGATCCAATAATTTTTGCTTCTTCTTCTTAGTATGATCTGAAGAAAAGCACAGGTGTGCTAAATCTTACCATAACAATAGATGTTCTTGCCTTCATTGATACAGTATTCATAACATTAAGGATTCCCTGCCATGGAAGCCCATCATCCAGCCAGTATACCAAAGATTTCCTGTTGCATTTAAAGGTATGCCTGAACATCACTCAAACACTCCTTGTGTACAGTAGGTCATAAAGGTGACATTCAGGCTTACCATAAACAGAACTGATTGCCTCAGTAGGAACCCCAATCTAAGGAACCCAAGAGGTAACCTTTACATCAAGGAAGCAAAGGACTAGGGGGAAGGAGTGAGGGAGTGAATACTGCAGCAGTGAAGGCAAGGGCATCTACCATTATGGTAAGAATTTACACAGCTGTACTACGTCCTTACATTCACTGCTGCAGTATTTGTAACATTTAGAAGAGTGCCAAAGCTCAAGAGGAAACCTGGGAGGGGGAAGGAAAAGAACAGTCCCCTAAGAAGCCATGGAGAACGGCACTATCAAAACTGTCCCTAATTCTAGAGATACCATCCAACTTGTTGTGTTTGGTAAGGGTATGCACAGAAGACCAGGCAGCTGCTTCAAGAATAGAGTCAGTATCTAAACCCTTGAAAAAAGCACCAAAAGAAGCCACCACTCTAATGGAATGAGCCTTGACTGAAGAAGGAAGGCTCTTGCCTTGAAAGGTGTAACAAAAGGAAATAGCCTTAGAAATCCAAGAAGAAATAGTTTGCTTGGATACAGCTATACCCAAAGATATAGGATGAAAGGAAACAAACAATTGATCAGATTTATGAATATCCTTAGTCTGATCTAGATAAATTCTGAGTTGCCTATGCACATCCAAAGTATGCAGCACTCTCTCACTGTCAGACTGTGGAGAGGGGAAAGGCAGGCAGATAAATAGATTAATTAAGGGAAAGCTCATTAACCACCTTAGGCATAAAGGAGGGATTAGTGCATAAGGACACCCTGTCTTCATGAAAAATCAAAAAAGGAGGACAAGCCATAAGAGCCTAAAACTCATACACCCATCTGGCAGAAGTAAGAACTAACAACAGAACAGTCTTCCAAGAACAATGTTTCAAGGAAGCTGAACCAGCAGGCTCAAAGGTAGCCCAAGTCAACTTCTCCAAAACAAAATTAAGATCCCAGGGAGGTGGAACAGGCTTCCTGGGAAGTCTAATATTAAGGATGCCTTTGAGAAATTGTTTAACCTTGCATCTAGAAACTAAAGGTGGAGATAAAGGCAGACAAGCAGAGATGGACGATAAGTGGGCCTTAATAGAAGAATAGGCCAAAGCAGCATTGAGCAACTCACACAAATGAGAGAGCCAAAAGGAACATCCACAGTAAGTGGGTTCAGATTATGAGACTGACACCAAAAAGAAAATCTCTAGTAGGATTTCCTAGCAGTAGGTTTCCTGGCCTCTTGTAGGACTTCAGCAGCACGTTCTCAGAAAAAAATGGTTTTGATCCCTCATAGTCACCATCACCCACAATGTCAGTTGAAGCGTGGACAGGTGGGGATGGATGAGAGTTCCCTTGTCTTGTGTGATTAGATACACCATGAGGTAACTTGTCTTGTGTGATTAGATGCACCATGAGGACTGACACTGACTAGATGCAGAAGTAGGAGGGAACCACTGCTGTCACAGCCAAAAGGGAGTCACCAACAAGATTTTGAGAGCATCCTGTTGAATCTTGAACAGAATTTTCTGAAGGAGTGGAAGGGGAGAGAATGCATAAAGAAACATCCCCTTCCAAGAGGATGACAGAGAGTCCACCTTCCATACCAGAGGATTTGGGACTTTGGCACAAAACAGAAGAAGGTGTCTGTTCAGAGGGAAGGCAAAAAGATCCACTTATGGAGCATCTCACTGGTGAATAATGTCCAGAAACACATCCCTGAGAAGCATCCATCCATGGGACAGAGTTAAGGACCTGCTCAGATTGTCTGCTATAATATTCTGACTGGAAGGGATATAAACCGCCTGACGAGTCACTTGATACTTGACAGCAAGATTCCATACCAGAAATCCCATACCAGAAGTGCCAACCAGGAAAGAAGGTAGGATCTTGTTCCTCCCTGTTTGTTGATATACCACATCACTGTGGTACTGTCTGTGAAGACCTTGACAGGCCCTGGACAGAGAAGAGGATGAATGGCCTGAAGGGCCAGCAGAAGAGCTTGCATCTCTTTGATGCTGATGTGCTCCCTCCGCTAGTGAGGCAACCACACCACATGTACTTTTAGGGAGCCCAAAAAGTCCCCCCCCCAACCCATGTCTAAAGCATCTGTGAACAATTCTTGAGAGGGCAGATGGGGATGAAAAGGGATCCCTGAGTTCAGAGACAACTGCTGAATCCAGCAGTGAAGTTCCTGTCTGAGACAAGGAAGAAGAGGAGCTACAAAGTCTAGAGGATGCGCATGTTGAAGCCACACTGACGTCAGAAACCACTGAAACTTTCTCATGTGAAGTTTAGCCAGAGGAAGCATCAGAATGGTGGATGCCATGAAACCCAGAGCTCTCAGAAACTCCCTGGCGGTAAGAGAAGCCAGAGGAAGAAGAGTGTGAAAGAAAGAAATGAGAGTTAAGGCCTTTCAGAGGGGGTAGGGATGCTATCAGAGGCACTGACTGAACCCTGCAACCCAGAAAAACATGATCCTGAGAAGGAGTCAGAGAAGACTTCATGAAATTTATTGTGAATTCCAGGCTCTGAAGAATGGAAATGGTGAAGTGAAGATTTTGCAATAGAGTCTCTGGAGAGACACCTGAATCAACAGATCATCTAAGTAAGAACATATTTGGATCCCTTGAAGTCTGCAAAAAGCATTTGTTAAACACCCTTGGGGCAGTAGAAAGGACAAAGGGTGAAGTAGAAAACTGAAAAGACATCTGAAAGGAAGGCACTTTTAAAAAGTGTTTAGATGAGAGAGGTCTAGAACAGGTCTCCAAGGCCCCTCTTTCCTTGACACTAGAAACAGCCTGGAGTACAACCCTTTCCCCTTTTGGGCGACAGGCACCTGTTGAATAGTAATTTGAGTAGAGTTTGAAGAACCTCTGGGAAAACGGGAAGCTGTTCCTGAGGAGATTGAGGAAGGCCCATAAAAGAAGGGTTGTATTTCCACATCATGAAGCACCCCTGACAAATGATCAACAAAACCCAAGAATATTGAGTGATCTGAAGCAAAGCAGGAAGAGAAAGAGAAAGGGGAATGTGGATGGGAGGAGATGGATAGTCATACAGCACCTGGTTTGTCTGGAAAGGAAGGAAGGCTTCAGAAACCCTGAAAACTGAGTAACATTAGCAGCAGGAGCCCATTTGCCACTCTTTTTGCCTGTAGTAGAAGTGAGGGAATGTCTACGAAAAAGGCAGGCTTAGCAGGATAGTTCCCCTGAAATTTAGGCACAGGAGACGCAAACATGTTTAAGCTCCTGTAAAGCCTTACCCCTTATCCTGAAGGGACTTAAATAAACCAGCACCAGCTTCCCCAAACAAAAGTTTAGAATCAAGGGGAGTATCCATCAACTTAGCTTTAATATTATCAGGTAGAGGCTGGAGCCTAAGTCAAGAATATCTCCTCGTAACTGAACCAAAAATAGCCTCCAGTAACAACCTCAGGAGAAACACCTGACAGAGGCTGTACAGCAGAAGATTCTGGTCGTACCTTTTTCACCTACTACCTCCCTAACAGCTGACCTTCGGCCATTGTACCTTTAGCAAGAAGCTTAAGATGTTGCTTCTCATGAAATAAGGAAAGCGAAGAAAGTCTCCTGCAAAAGGTTTTCCGAACTAAAGCCTTGCGAATAGAACAAAGCATAAAAAAAAAAAAGACAAGTTATCTTGGTGGTCTTTATGAGGAATATTGTCTCCCACACTGGCATTTAACCTTCCTGGATGACATTAACCCCAAGGTGCACAAAACCCTCCCCCCGGGGCACTTATCTTCACAACAAACAGGTGTAGGTAAATCACTGGAGAATGAAAAGGAGTTCAACTGGCAAAACAGACATGGGTACAAAGACAGACAGTGAAATAAACGCATTTGGACTGGTGGCAAAGAAGTTCCGTTTACGGTAAGCCTGAACATCACCTTTATGCCTTATCATCAAAGAGCATTTGAGTGATGTTCAGGTGTACCTTTAAATGCAACAGGAAGTCTTTGGTATACTGGCCAGATAACAGGCTTCCATGGCAGGGGAATCCTGAATGTTACGAATACTGCAGCAGTGAATGTAAGTACATCTATAGGATATGAAAAGGTTCTCGAGTGATTTTTCTGAGGACCTGAAGGATACAGATGAGGAGCTCTGAGAAGTAATTGTCGGCTTTTTTGATTTCTCTTTGGAAGGTCCAGATATAGCCTCCTCAAAAGAAGAAGGCAAGAAACTCTTAAGGCTAAGTTTGTTCCTATGATCTATCAAAGCCCTAAGATTTAAGGTATAACAGATCACGCAATTCTCCTGGAGGTGGAGAAGACCTAAACAAAAAACACACAAGGAGTGGGATCTTCTGACCGCACTTCCCATACTTTTTGAACCCAGCCGGGCTATTTTCCTTTTCAGCCATCACCAAAATGAAAGGCCAAGCACAGTGACAGCCACAACAGCAGCAATCAAAACAAGTTATAACTCGAATAGCGAAAGTCTTAAGTAGAAGGAAGGAAGGGAAGAAGTACCAGCAATGGTACTGAAGTCTACGATAATCACAGAATAGAAGAAGAGGGTTACTAACAATAGTACCCAGAAATGCCGCAAACTACAACGAAGAAAGAAAGCAGAGATTTGTTGGAAGGTAAGGGAGAAAGCCTAACCAAGAAACAAAAAACTTTTACCTAAAGTAGGTTAAAGCCAATAGAAGATGAAGAATTTGTAATTTTCAAAAATCTACTTATTGCCCAAGCTCAAAACAACAACGGAACATGTTTTTTCGCTGGAAGTGGCAAACAAGATCTGAGGTAATGGGGGTGGTGCATTCTGGATAAGAGAGAAACTTGAGAGTTCAAGGTTGCCATGAGCTTTTACAAAGGCCGAGATGGATCCGAGGGCTTGGAAAGTACAGTTGTGTACACTTACCATAAAAGTAGATGTTCAAGTGTATTCACTGTTGCAGTCATTACATTACGGTAATCTGCTGGCAGGTTGCCCTCAGTCGGCCTGAATAACAAAGTCTTGGGTCCTGCGTCAGTTGCCGTCTCCTCTTCCATGATGTCAGGTTGTCAGGGGTATAAAACATGCAGCTGACGCCATTTTAATCAGTTTTTCTTGCCCCAGATGTCAGGAGCCCCACAAATGGGGAGCAAAAATATATAAATAAACAGTAAATATATATAAATGCACCTTAGAAACATTAAATTTACCTTCAACTAAAAGCAAATACACCACAAAGGCTTTTGAGTATAGTGAAGGAAAGAAAAGGTATAGAATGGGGGATGGTGGGTGAGTAACCTGGACTGCAACAGTGAATACACTCGAACATCTACATTTATGGTAAGTGTACACAACTGTACTATGTTCTTCGTGTTTCACTGTTGCAGTCATTACATTTGGGTAGAATACCAAAGCTATGGATGGGAGGATGGGGCTAAACAGCATTAGGAGCAGCTATAAGGTCCTGCAAGACTGCAGTGGCAAAGCCTGCCCTGGATTTAGAGAAGAGAGGTAAATGGTAATGCTGTGTGAACGTATGAACAGAGCTCCAAGTAGCAGCTTCTAGAATGTCTTTGGTAGGGACCCCTCTGAGAAAAGCTGCTGAAGTAAAGGCAGCCCTGGTGGAATGGGACCTGAACCCCTTTGGCAGAGGTTTACCATGGTGCAAATAGCAGAAACAAATGCAGTGGCTTATCCATTTAGAAATAGTCTGCTTTGATATAGCCTTCCCCTCTGATCCTGCAGCAAATGCTACCAGTAGTTGCTCAGACTTTCTTAGAGATTTTATCCTGTTCAAGTAGAATCTTAGTTGTCTGTGTACATCCAATGAATGCAGAATCTGCTCCCCCTTGTTCTGCAGATTTGGGAAAAAAGTTGGCAGGTGAATGGTTTGGTTAAGAGTCACACTGGATACCACCTTAGGCATAAAGGAAGGATTGGTCCTGAGGGCCACCCTGTCCGGGTAAAATATAATGAAAGGCTCCATTGCCTTGAGAACGTGTAGTTCTGAAAACCTTTTAGCTGAAGTGACTGCCAAAAGAAAAGCTGTCTTCCAAGAAAGAAATTTTATATCCGCAGTAGCTGCTGGTTCAAAAGGAGGTAGGGTGAGTTTTTCCAGCACAAAACTGAGGTCCCATGTGGGAGTTGGCGCTCTCCTGGGAGGCCTTAAATTTTTGGCCCCTCTGAGATACTGTTTTAGCAGTGGATGAGAAAAGAGAGGAGTCTCTGTGTTGTAATGAGCCGAGATGGCAGAGGCATGGATTTTTTATTGAAGAAAAAGATAGGCCCTTGTCAAGCATCTCAGTTAAGTATTGTAAAATCTGAGGAATATTGGGCTTTGCTGCGTCTATTCCCTGTGGTTGGTTCCAAGCACAGAATCTCTTCCATTTGTCAGCATAAGATTTTCTAGTACTAGGCCTTCTGGCTTCCAAAATGACATCCATCACAGGTTTACTGAGAGATGTGGTTTGAATAATTAGTTGATTAGCCATGCTGCAAGATTCAGAGTTTGGAGCGGAGTGTGCAGAATTTTATAGTTCTGTTGAGACAGTAGGTGATGTTGAGACAGTAGGTGATGTGTCTGAGGCAAGTACCACGGAGGAAGTGACATATTCCTTAGAAGCGGATACCAGTGCTGGCGAGGCCAGTCCGGAGCAATTAAAATCATTGTTTTTTCCTGTCTGACCTTTAGTAAGACCTTGGAGAGTAGAGGCAGAGGGGGAAAGACATAGACTGATAGGTTTTTCTAGCTGAAGGATAGAGCATCCACTTTCCATGCTTTTTTGTGATGAGTTCTCATGCAGAATTTGTCCAACTGTTAATTTTGGGGAGAGAGGCAAATAGATCTATATCTGGGCTTCCCCATTTATGTGTTAAGATGTTGAAGATTTGTGGATCCAGTTTCCATTCGTGTGGGTCCATAAGATTTCTGCTTAGGTCGTCTGCCAGAGTATTTTGCTTTCCTGGCAGGAATTTAGCTTGAAGATGTATTTGGTAAGTCAAGGCTGTGTTCCACAAGACCATGGCTAGTCTGCAGAAGGGGTAGGAATGGGTACCCCCCTGCTTGTTTATGTACCACATAACTGTGGTGTTGTCCGTCTTTATCAGTAGTTGTCCTTGATGAAGTAAGTCCTTGAAGGCTGTCAGAGCATTCTGAACAGCTAGCATTTCTTTCTGGTTGATATGCAGATGCATTTGGTTTGGGCTCCATTTACCCTGAGTGCATCTCCCTGCCAGGTGGGCCCCCCAAGCATAGTCTGTAGCATCTGTAGTTAGGGTTTGGGTGGCAGGGGGTAGAGTGAATGACCATCCCTTGTTTTGGTGACATGTCTCTGCCCACCAAAGAAACTCCTGTTGTAGTCAGGGAATGAGAGGGATCATTGTTTCCAGGCTGTGACAATGTTGACTCCATAAACTTTTTAGGTACCGCTGAAGTTTGTTCATATGCAGTCTCGCATATGGAATTATTAGAATGCAGGATGCCATGAAACCCAAAGCCTGCAGAATTTGTCTTGCAGATAACTGGGTTTTTGTTGCAATTTGTTTGAAGTATGTTGTCAATTGCATTTGTTTGTCTGGCGTGAGGTAAGCCATCTGGGCAGTTGTATTCAAGCTTGCTCCCAGGAATGTAATTATTTGAGAGAGTACCAGTTGTGATTTATTTTCATTTATGGTGTACCCTAGGCATGCTAGGAGCCTTTTTACAAACACCAGATGTTGAAGAAGAGTGTCCTTGTCCTCTGCCTGATTGAGACAATCATCCAGAGAAGGATAAATTTGAATGTTTCTTTGTCTGCAGAATGCAATTACTGATGCCAGGCACTTTGTAAAGACCCTGGGCGCAGTAGATAAGCCAAAGGGCAGTGCAGAGAATTGGTAATGCAAAAAACCTGCTTTGAAGCGGAGGTATCTTCTGCAAGATTTCCTTATTGGGATATGCAGGTATGCCTCAAGTCTAGAGTTACTAACCAAGCATTCTTGCCTAGCATAGGCAGTAGCTGTTGTAAAGTCAGCATTTTGAATTTTGGAATGTCCAGGAACATGTTCCGAATCGATAAGTCCAGTATTGGACGCCATGAATTGTCTTTTCTGGATACCAGGAAAAGTCTTGAATAAAATCCTTGTCCTTTTTCCTTTTCTGGTACCGGTTGAATAGCCCCCATATCCATGAGGGACATGACTTGTTTCCAGGCCTCTGCCCACTGGTTTTGTGGCAGATCCGGCCATTCATCTGAAATTGGCAAAGTATGGAAATGAAATCTGTACCCCTGGGATACTATGTTTAATACCCACTTGTCCTGGGTAATTAACTGCCAATTTTGAGCATGAAGTGCTAGGTTTCCCCCCAAGGGGGCTGCCAAAATGATAAGTGCTTGGAGATGGTAGAGGAAAGTCATTGAGACTGCTTACTGTAGGGTTGTGCTTTGTTACCTCCAGATGTGGAGGTGGAGGCACCCCATTGCTTTGACCTGTAAGATCCCTGTGATTGATATCTGGAGCCTTTTGAGTGGCTCTGTTGGACACAGGAAAGGACCATTTTTTAGTAGGCCACGTATTTTCATAAATTTCTCCAGATATCTGCATCTTTTTTTTATATTTCCCTTCTAGGTCCCCCAGATACAGCCTCACTATTGCAAATCAAATTCCAGTCCCAAGTGATGAGTAATATTCCCTGCTGAAAGTTGATTTCTCCCAAAATTTTCTTAAGCTCCATAAAAGCAGTGGTGGAATATAAATACATGCCAGTGTAATCCTCCTCCCTTGCCACCACAAGTATTACCATTATCTTTTCTCCCTCTTATATCACTACAGGAGTACCTCTAGTAGTTAGCATAAGTACTCCCAGTGTTCTTTGTCTCAGACATTCTGCTGAATATCCATCCTGAAATAATTTTTTATTGTGAAATTCATATGCTCATTTCTTTCTAAATGCGTCTCTTGTAGCATTGGTATTTGCATTTTGCTTTTCTTAATATAATTCAATACTCTTTCCTTTTTGTCTATATCTGTAAGGCCATTTATGTTCCAAGATGATATGGATAGTGTAGTCATTATGAGAAAAAGCTATTGTTCTTACCTATTACACATGACAGTATTTCTGAATGTGTATTTCCAACTTTTGTGTTAACATCCACATACTAATGTTTGGCAAGCTGTTTTTTTTTTTTTTTTTTTTTTTTTACAGTTGTTTCTTCTCCTCTTCATTTGAGCCCAAGTCATATTTTTAAGACTTTGTTTTAATGAAAACCTTTAAAAAACACTTTCAAAATAACTGCATCAAATGTTATTTAGCACTGCTGGAGCCTTTCTCTCGAAGCTTCTGCTGAAACACAAACAGTCTCTTTCTGGTGAGGCTTTCCTGAACAAAAAATTATATAATTTATTTTCTTGACTAGGCAAATTCTCTAGATACAACTGGCACTTTTCAGGGGGATAAAGAAGCACTGTCTAGTTAAGTGACTTGCTTAGAATTGCACAACAGGCTCATGTAAACTAAGGGAATCAAACACAGGGACTACAGAATGAAACTCCTTAGTATACTACAGCCTTAATCCTTCTCCTCTGCTGCTCTACATAGTCAGTTTTCTCAGGAAGGGATTCATAACCAGCTACATATAGGTTAAGGGATTCATAACAGGCTACCTATAGGTTTATACAGTCAGCACCTGAAAAAAACTACTAAAACTTTACAGTTATAAATATTTCTACCTGCATTAGGATTTTATTTTATTTATGCCATCTCTACTAACATTATTTGCAAAACGACATGGATGTATACAATTTCTCAGAATTCATTTACATAACCATGTTTTGGTAAATTGGTTCTTAAACCAATTTGAAATTCTCTGCCTTGACAACAAATCTGGATGTTGGGTGAATGTCTGACCTCAGATGGAGGAAAGGCAAAAAAACAAACAATCAATTTTAAAGCAAAGTTCATGTACTCAACCTTGTTCTGGACATGACACAGAGTACATTAAATGGTACATGATGAGCTTTTTAATTCTATCAGGCCAGTCAGAAAATGCATACATAAAGTAAAACCTTCAGATTTTACTGTTATTTATTCTAAACCTTGAAAATTCACCACAGCATTAGAAAGTTCCTGAAAAAGATTATTAATGTGATTTTGGCCAGTCAGAAAAGACACCTTCTGGTCTTAGTGAGGCTAGTCTCCAAAATTTAAGCAAATAAGTCTACAATCAGAGCTACTGTACTTTCTACTCAATGCACAACAAGCATTTTATGCAAGCCCATTACTGCAAAGTGCTTCACTGAATTACAGGGAAAAGGAAGAAATAAAGTCTAATGTTCTCTATAATGTTTGTAGGTTGTTTTTTTCAAAGTATTTAAAACTAAAGACTAGCTACTTACAAGCTATTAATACACACAGTTGTGGGATGTTTTTGATTGAGAGGGAACATTCTCTAATGCTTTTACAGCTGACAGCACCATTTCATTTCATGTAACTTCTGACAAACAGCACAAAAGCACTTTCTTAGTTAATAAGCACCACCCCCACTTAAAGACATTATATAGAACAAGAGATTCATCTTTTGCAAAGTTATAAAAAAATAAAACTGCGTCTTCTAAATACAAATGAAAAACAGGAACAAAGTAGGCAGCTCCAGTCTGCCCACTTGTTAATACAAACCCCTACGTGGATATCCCTTCTTCCCCATACTTAATCAGTACCATAACACTTCGCTGTCAGGCTGTCTCAGTATCACATCACCTTTCTGTAAAAAAATACTTCCTTAAGTCAGATGCATTAATTTCCTGGTGTGTGTTCTATCCTTCCCAGTGATATACAGTCTCTTAAGGACACCCCATCCCTTTCACTCCTAGAACTGTGCACACACATACAGAAGTTGTGGTTCTTATACAGAGATCTGGTAAAATGGAGACTGCTTGACCTCTGAATATTCACAACCATGAGACAGATACTACAGAACTTGCATTATCCCCAATGTTTTCTAGGCCTCTTTGGTGGCTATGACCTGCACACAGAAGAATCACCATAAAGACAAAAATCAGACTTGGCAGTTGACATATTTTTTCCATTTTTCATCTGCAAGAAGAACTTCTTTATTCGAATTATGTTAAAACACAGTCATTCATATCTCACAATTGTCTTTCATTTTGTCTCATATTTTTTGTCTTGTCCTTTGTGAAATTTTTGATTTTCTGGTAAATTAGTATGGATTATAGTCAGTCAATATTACCACATATTAAGACAGTTTCATACATTTTGTTGAGAAAATGCATGCTGATATAAAGATTGTTGTTCTTTTAAGTTAAGCGAATAAGTGTAATAGTTACAAAATATTATTGATTTTTATCCTTTGCCCCCCCCCATTATTTTTGCATTTGTCCAGAATTCTTAAGCAAAGAAGCTGAGAGGTATGCTGTCCTTACTGTGCACAAAAAGAGGCTTCCCCTAAAATAAGGACACCTATTCATAGAATACTGTGATAAAGATCATATGAATGGGAGATGACAGTATCCCTTCCACCAACTCAGGTTCTGGATTCAGCTTATGACACTTTTATACATGCAGTAAAGGAAACCCCCCATTTTATTTAAGGTTAACAGCAGATGCTTTGCCAAATGAGAAGCACTTTTTCTCTGCCAAGAAGCAATAAAAGATCAACTGCACAGGAATGCTCAACTGTATGAAAAATCCCTAACTGTGCAAGATCTATGCTGTAGACAAAATAAAACAAGTGACCAAGTACCAGTAGATGACTGTTTAATTACTGGAACTAGACTATGGAAAAGCTGGCCATAGAGAGGAAGAAGTAACCAAGGGCACCTGTAGTGGAGGTTGCAATGTCTGACAAATACCAGAAACTATGTGCAGTAGTCTCAAAGGAGTGCACTGAATTCTATCCAGGAGACATGAGAGATCTGCAATATTCAAATATCCTCACCTGCCTTAGGTAGGTGCAGGTCAGCTACTGGTGGGTTACGAAGTGAAGCATTTTCTCCAATGGGTACCAATGATGTTCTGCAGTGGTGTTCCCTCATGGCCCCTGCCAAATAGTCATACGTAATCAGCTTTGAGTT
Source organism: Protopterus annectens (assembly GCF_019279795.1). NCBI lineage: Eukaryota > Metazoa > Chordata > Ceratodontiformes > Protopteridae > Protopterus > Protopterus annectens. The sequence continues at coordinate 1,336,840,771 of NC_056747.1, forward strand.
GTCTTTACCAAAGATCCACACTAGATTTGCAAGCTGGTAATGGGAAGAGACCCTAGGAAGGATCCAATGGTCAAAGTACAGCTAGGGAGCATTCAGGGTAGGAAGATAAAGATGGCAGAAGGGATAGTGAAAGAAATTGCAGAAAAAGGTAACATTTCAGAAGTCCATTGAAACTGATGAAAAGAATATCTCAGTTTGACTGCTTTCTACAAGACATGTACCTAGTGGTTAACCTAGCCAGTCTTCTGTAGTCTTTTCTTTCCTTTTTGTGCACAATGATAAAATGTTCATTAATGCCGGTACATAAGGCTGAGTACACACAACTTCCTTTTTAAGCCATGTCCATAGACTGATAGGTTTTTCCAGCTGAAGGACAGAGCATCCACTTTCCAGGCTTTTTTGTGATGAGTTCTTGTGCAAAATTTGTCCAACTGATAGCTCTGGGGTGAGGCAAAAAGATCTATGTCTGGGCTCCCCCATTTGCGTGCCAACGTGTTGAAAATCCGTGGTTCCAGTTTCCATTCGTGTGGGTCCATGAGATTTCTACTTAGTTTGTCTGCCAGAATATTCAGCTTTCCTGGCAGGAATTGAGCTTATAGTTGTACTTGATAGCTCAAGGCCATGTTCCACAATGCCATGGCTAGTCTGCAGAGGGGGTAGGAGTGTGTACCCCCCTGCTTGTTTATGTACCACATAACCGTGGTGTTGTCTGTCTTTATCAGTAATTGTCCTGGATGAAGGTAGTCCTTGAAGGCTGTCAGTGTATTCTGTACAGCTAGCATTTCTTTTTGATTTATGCGAAGGTGCATTTGATTTGGGCTCCATTTTCCCTGAATGCACTTCCCTGCCAGATGAGTACCCCATGCATAGTCTGATGCGTCTGTAGTTAGGGTTTGAGTGGCAGGGGGTGGTGTGAATGGCAGTCCCTTGTTCTGTTGGCAGGCCTCTGCCCACCATAGGAACTCTAGGCGCAGGCAAGGTATGATAGGAATCATTGTTTCCAGGCTGTGACAATGCTGACTCCATAGACTTTTTAAATACCACTGAAGTTTCCTCATATGCAGTCTTGCATATGGAATTAGAAGAATGCAGGAGGCCACGAACCCCAAGACTTGCAGTATTTGCCTTGCAGAAAGCATGGTTTTTGTGGCCACCTGTTTGAAGTAAGTCACCAAATGAATTTGCTTTTCTGGTGCAAGGAAAGCCATCTGGGCAGTTGTATTCAAGCATTCACCTCACCCAGGAATGTAATTTTCTGAGAGGGTACCAGTTGTGATTTCTTTTCATTTATAGTGTACCCTAGACAAGTTAGAACCCTTTTTACAAACACCAGATGTTTTAGAAGAATGTCTGTTTTCTGCCTGAATTAGACAACTGTCCAAGTATGGATATATTTGACCGGAATTAGACAATCGTCCAGGCGTGGATATATTTAAATATTTCTTTGCCTGCAAAATGCAATTACTGGAACCAGGCACTTTGGCTTATCTACTGTGCCCAGGGTCTTTACAAAGGGCAGTGCAGAGAATTGGTAATGCATGTAGCCTGCTTTGAAGCGGAGGTATCTTCTGCAAGATTCCCCGATTGGGATATGCAGGTAAGCCTCTTTTAAATCTAGATTTGCCAACCAGGCATCTTTCCCTAGCATAGGAAGTAACTGTTGAAGAGTCAGCATCTTGAATTTTGGAATGACCAGAAAGGTATTTAGAGTAGATAAGTCCAGAATTGGACTACATGATTTGCCTTTTCTGGGTACCAGGAAAAGTCTCGAATAGAAACCTTGCCCCTTTTCCTCTTCTGGTACTAGCTGAATAGCCCCCATGCTCATGAAGGAAAGTACTTGTTTCTGGGCCTCTGCCCACTGATTTGGGGGCAGGTCTGGCCAACCGTCTGGAGTTGGCAACGTGTGGAAATGAAATCTGTATCCCTGGGATACTATATTTAAAACCCATTTGTCCTAGGTTATAAGTTGCCAGTTTTTTGCATGAAGAGCCAGCTTTCCCCCCAAAGGGGCGGCTAAAAGGTAAGTGCTTGGTAAGTGTAAAGGGAAGTCATTGAGACTGCTTACCATAGGGAGGTGTCCTGTAGTTTCCAGATTTGGAAGAGGAGGCACCCCATTGCTTTGTTCTGAAAGTCCCCTGGGACTGAAACCTGGTGCCTTTGGAATGTCTGGGTTTGACTTGAGTGGCTCTCGAAGGAACTGGAAAGGACCAGTTCTTAGTAGGCCAGTGTCTACTAAATTTTGCACTTGTAAGAAATCTTTAACAGTTTGCATAGATTTAGCTTTATCTTCCATCTTTTTTAGAACTTCTTCAGCCTTACTACCAAAGAGACGGTCCTGTTGTAAAGCAGCATCCAACAATTTTGCTTTAACATGATCAGGCAGAGTTTGCTATTTGAGCCAAGCATGCCTTCTTAGCACAGACCCAGTTACAGCAGCCCTGCAAGAGGCCTCCAAAGAATCAAAACCACATTGCAAAGTATGTCTTCGAACTTGTTCAGCTGAATTCAATAGATCCTGTAAATCTTTATTTTCCACACAGTCAGAAATCAACATCATTTTCTGTTCAAGCAGTCCCACGATACACTGCCGATACCGATATTTTAGCATATGAAATTGACAGTTAAAAGCCCCGATTGCCAAGGTTGCAGAAGTGTAGACCTTCTTACCCCATCTATTCAGTGCCCTGGATATCAGAAGGGGTAGGATTTTAAGCAGTAGAAGCCTTAATGCCCTTGGGGCCCTGAGAAATGGTTTCAGGATCCGCAACAGGATTTTTGAAAAGGAATTTGTGGGAGTCAGGAGCCCTAGTATCTGTCTGGCTTACAAGGAGCTGGAGGCAGAGAATCAGGAGCCATACTAGATTCTGAAAAAACATCATCAACAATGTCTAGAACAGGAGGTATAGCCAAAGGCCTATGCTGAGGAAGAAGTAGAAAATCCCTAAGCCTCTTTTTAGATTCAGAAAAATCCTGACTTTCCCAGTGGAAATGTTCCCTTAAGGTATGTAAAGTTTCCCCAAAAGAAAAATCCTCAGGGGGAGAAGCAGAAGGAATGGAATCCTCTGCATCAGAGTCCTCATAAGTAGGTATAGACAATTCCTGTTCATTAGAAGAGTCAGAAGAAATAGAATCCTGTTCTGAAGATTCATAGTCAATATCCTGCCTAGGCCTCTTGGGGGGGGGGGGGGGTTACCCCTGATAAGAGTAATTAAATCTTCAGCCATTTTGATCATTTGTTTTTTAGGCATAGGGGCCTGCACATGTGACTTAGGCATCAGTTTATTAGACATAGTTTGAGATTTTGGCCTTAGTATTGAAGATGGCGTCGGCTTAATATACAAACCTGTAGGCCTGAAAACACCCTCAGAAGCCGGTGCCTGCACAGCGGCTCCGGACCCATCCAAGGTAGAGACATCCGCGGGCTCCATAACTGAAGCAGCTCGTGGCATACAGGACTCCAAATGGGTCTCAGTAGAGGCCTGTGAATCAGACGTAGCGGGTATCAGGGGCTGCGAAAGTGCCTGAATACCAGCAAACTGGTGACTGGCTTAGGAGAAGCGTCATCTGCAGTTTTGGACCTCAACGGCCTGTCTCTGTTTTTTTCTTTGCGTTTTTTAGGTATTCCGGTAGTCGGATTGTTAACCAACGTCATTTCTGGATAATTAAAGCGTGAGCCAAAATATTTAGAAGCAAAAATGTACCGACGACGGATTGTGTGTTGATTAAATAAAGCACAGAACCGACAGCAAGGTATGTCGTGGTCAAGGCCTAGGCAGGGAATAAAGTACAAGTGAAAATCCTTATGAGGTATTTGCTTCCCACAAGTAATGCAATTATTAACTTTTACTGACATCGGTAAGGAGCAAGAAAAAAAAGTTTCCCCAACGAGGTACTTAGCTTTTTAAAAAACAACTAGGCAAATAACTGATAAGCAAAAACAAAAAGACAGGTACGGAGGCAACCAAACAGTCCAAAACAGCACGTTTATTCTTTTAAGCGCTTTTCATCAGCTACGTCCGCTGACTTCTTCAGAAACAAGTAAAATCAATTACCAATGTCCTTATATATAAACAATTAAAACTTCATTGTCACATGACCAAATAAAAATCCCATTCATTCTATTTAAAACAACAGTAACTAGTTCGTCTCGAGACTTAAAATAGGTATAAATTAGACGATAAACACAGGTAATACTACACACAAACACATGTTACCCGGGAATTAATACAACCATACAATTATGGATCTAAATAATTCTACTTTAGTACATTAGTGGGTCATTAAATTAAACCCATTACAAAAGCTAGGCTGATGCAAGTATACAAAACCAGTCACCTCTTAAGGCTATTCAATTTTAGCACACTAAATCCTTAATAGGTTTATATTTTATACCAGATTCCTGGATGACATTTTTATTTTGTTTAATGGAAACGAGAACGTGAGTAAATTGGTTCTACAATACGTCAATAGTACCACGAACATTTTGCAATTCACATCCACGTTTGACAGAGAAAATATTGCTTACTTAGATGTACATTTAAGCAAGAATTGTGCTATGAATAGTTTTATTGCAAAGATATTCAGGAAAAAGACATATTCCAATACTTTCCTCCACTACACAAGTAGTCACCCTTTTCACCAGAAGAAGTCTGTCGTCAAAGGCCAACTGGTAAGAGCGGCCAGAATGGTCAGCCTTGACGCCGACTTCTCTGATGAGTGTGAAACCCTTAGGAGTATGTTCTTACATCGAGGCTACCCTAAACCACTATTATATACTTTAATACAAGAAGTAACGGAGAGGAGACGTGATAACGTCTACAAACCTTTACTACCTGTAAAGAATGTTTTGTCTTTACAAAATTTGAGTAGCAGGACTGAGGACGATCTTATAAATATCCCCGAATTAATTAATCAGGACGTGACTCAAACAAACACTGAAAATAAACCGAATTTTATAACTACCTATAGTAAAGGTAGTCATGTATGCGTGGACATCCTAGAGAAAAACTGCGAACTGTTTAAAATGTATCCCCTAGTTTTTGAAAAATTGGGTGAGAGCCCTAAGGTGGTTTTCAGGAAAGGCAAGAATCTTAAGGCATCCTTGGAAAGCCACAATACATCTTTAATACGTAACCCAGGGATGTTGAAGTGTTATAATTGTAACTTTTGTAAACATGTGGAGGAAACAAACTGTTTTTATGTGAATGGTAGGTTTTACAAATTGAAATACAGATTCAATTGTAACTCTACTTTTGTTATTTATTTAGCTAAATGTACATTCTGTCCGGCCTTCTATATAGAAAAAACAGAAAGAAGACCTAGGGACAGAATGTACGAACATTTATATGCTATTAAGAAATGCAAATATGAAAATGCTTTAGCTAAACACCTATCAGTTTATAATAACCATAATTTCAACTTTGTGGCCATTGACCATGCTAACATTGACTGTAGAGGAGGACCGAGACCACTCAAACTCGAAGAGTTAGAATTGGTATGGCAAGTGAGGTTAAATGTTTACAGTCACCCTGGATTAAATGATTCTTGCTCTATAACTAGTGTGCTAAAATTGAATAGCCTTAAGAGGTGACTGGTTTTATATACTTGCATCAGCCTAGCTTTTGTAATGGGTTTAGTTTAATGACCCACTAATGTACTAAAAGTAGAATTATTTAGATTCATAATTGTATGATTGTATTAACTCCTGGGTAACATGTGTTTGTGTGTAGTATTACCTGTGTTTATCGTCTAATTTATACCTATTTTAAGGCTCGAGATGAACTAGTTACTGTTGTTTTAAATGGAATGAATGGGATTTTTATTTGGTCATGTGACAATGAAGTTTTAATTGTTTAATTGTTTATATATATATATATATATATATATATATATATATATATATATATAAGGACATTGGTAATTAATTTTACTTGTTTCTGAAGAAGTCAGCAGACGTAGCTGACGAAAAGCGCTTAAAAGAATAAATGTGCTGTTTTGGACTGTTTGGTTGCCTCCGTACCTGTCTTTTTGTTTTTACTTAGCTTTTTAGTTGAAGACTTCAGATCTGAAACTCGAAAACGAAAATTTCAGGAGTCGGCCGACCGGCACTTGCGAACTGCTTCTGATTCGGGCACCGCTCGGCAAGAAAGACTGATGTAATGGCATCGGCTGCATGTTTTATACCCCTGATTATTTGACGTCATGGAAGAAGGGACAGCAACTGACGCAGGACCCAAGACTTTGTTAATCAGCCCGACTGAGGGCAACCTCCCAGCAGATTACCCAAATGTATTGACTGCAACAGTGAAACAGAAAGAACATCAGCCATGAGATTCAAACTGCTGTACCCTGCTACATTCAAAATATTAAATAAGACTTCAGATTGTTACATTTCCGGAAACCTTTTCATTTTTGAACATGTTTCTCATTGCTCTCAGACCAGTATATTTCTTTACAGAACATGTCATAAAAGCAAGGCCATGATCTCTTTACTTATCCCTAGAATATTTCTAAATATACAAGTGACCTCTTTTGTTCACACTGAAGCTTGAGTTGCCAGCCCTGTGCCCAACCTTCCACAGAAGGCACACACACACCCACTCACACCTAGGGCCAATTCAGAGTGTCCAATCCACATACAGCATGTCTTTGAGATGTGGGAGAAAACCGGAGCACTGGGAGGAAACCCACATGACCACAGGAAGGACATGCAGACTCCACACAAAAGGCACCCCAGCCGAGGATCGAACCAGAACACTTCTTGCTGTGAGGTGGCAATGCTAACCGCAGGGGGAAAATAACTTTTTTTTTGCGAAATGCACTATGTTGTACTTTTGTCCATTCAGCTTAAGACCATTTTCAGTACACTGTCTGCCTGCATATTTCAAATGTTTGTGGAGCACTTTAATATCAGCAGATGAGCGGATAACAGTGTCCAGCTCGCAGTGATCAGCAAACCTGGCTAACTACACTTCAAGGATATTGGTTTGGATATGAGAGTCCATCACTGATCCCTATGGTACCATACTAGTTATAGTTTTACTTTCAGAGAGGGTATAAGCAACTTTCGCTACTTGGGAGCTGTTGAATAGCCATTTTGCAATCCAGCAGGCCATGCAGGCGTTAACATCAAGTAACACGAAGTTTGTTTTTAACTTTAAAATACCAGCATGGGGATAGTGTAAAAAGCCTTGGTCAGGTCAAGATAAGCAGTGTGCACAGAGTAACCACAGTCCACAGCTCCTGTAACCTTTTCATCAAGGGGGGGGGGGGACCAGTGCAAAAAATGTTTCATAATTTAATGGATAAATAAGCAGTGGTTATAATCCTTGCATTATAAAAACACAATCTGTTCATGATGTTACTTATCATATATTTACCATCATGAGAAAAAAAGGAAATATGCATGTTTTTCATTGAAAGAATCCAAGGATAAGGACAGTAGGGATGGCATGATATCAAAAAACAGTTGCAATTTAATATCTAAAACATGGGCTATCCCAATACAATACACCTATGCTGATACGGCAATCTTCTAACTGAAGTCAAAATTTAAGACCAAACTACTACTACTATACATAGCTTGCATTTCCTTACAATGATTTACACAGCCAGGCAGCAGATCAATGACTGTTTAGTTACAAATCAAGTAACAGCAGTGGTCAGTTACCTTCATACAAGGTGCCTCCCAACTCCTAATGATAGCCAATTTCTAACTGCGAAGAAAAAGTAGTAATAAACACAGTTACGTATCACAACTTGCTTCTCACACACACACACACACACACACACACACACACACACACACACACACACACACACACACAAAATGTCTCCGATAAGCCATATTACTTGTTTAACAGCAATCAAGTGTCCTTTCCTTTCACAAATACATCACTATCTCCTTCATCAAAAATAACCATGCTTCCACTGTCTTAACTATGTACCTTATGAGAAGCATTTGCATCTCAGTACTGAATTCCCTACAAAAAAAAAATCAAATTACATGGATCACTGCTGTGGGAATGTGTACTGCTAACAGTATGAAAAGATTCATTTGGTGTCCTGCCTGTTACAGATATACATGCTTATACACATGTACATATATATATATATATATATATATATATACATATATACACACACACATACACATATATATATATATACATATATACACACACACACATACATACATATGTATATATATATATATATATATATATACACACACACACACATACATATGCATATATATATATATATATATATATATATATATATATATATATATATATATATATATAATAAAACAGAGCAACAGCAGCAAACCAAAGACCAACGCTTCCAGAATAAGCATATAACAAGCAAAAATCTCGTATAAATTCCAGTGAACAGGATCCAAATATAATGTAAAAGTTTATTGAGACAGGTTAGCGCTTTCACCAATAATGGCTTCCTCAGACCTATACATTCTACAAATCACATCATTGTTTAAATAGCGCTATTGGCGGGAATTCAAAAACCTTAAAGTGCAATCACATTTAATTTAAAATACATGTCAAGCAAAAGCAGATATCTCATATAAACAGTTAAAAACTCATGTTTAAAAACACATATTTAAAAAACACATATTTAAAAAATGTCACTAGTTATAAATATAAATATATATCTATACATTATACATATATGTCTCCCTACCTAAAATATCATTACCTACGAATGCTCCTAGCTTTCAAGAAGGGCTTAATAGGGACTACACCATTGAGACCTGGTTGAACGTCAGATCTCAATTTTATTATCCAATTTGCTTCTCTGGTCTCTGTATGATTTTTTATATCGCCCCCTCTATTGCCTGGCTTGATTATTTCTAAGATGGAAAACTTGAAAGCGTGCCTAGGTCCACTCTCCATGATATGTCTAGCAAGGGCATTGGTTTTCAGACCTATCCGGATATTATATGCATGTTCCCTAATCCTGTCCCTGAGTGCCCTGTTGGTTTTGCCAACATAGAATGCTTGGCACTCAGAGCAGGACGCTAGGTACACCACATTAGAGGTAAGACAATTACCAGAAGCCCTAAAAGTGTATTCTTTATGGGTAATGGGATGAATGAACATCTTATCCAAATTGATGTAGTTACAGAAATTACATTTCCTACATTTTTCTGTCCCATGTATCTCTATACCATATTTACCTATCTCTTCCTTGGGATAGCATAGTAGTCGCTTTAGATTCTTCTTATTCTTATATATAAATCTTGGTCTCTCTCCGACTACTTTTAATAACTCTGGTTCAACAGTTAGCACACCCCAATGTTTCCTTATTGTATCTTTAATTTTTGCTACATCACTAGTATAAAAAATTGTACATGCTACTCCTTCCGCTTTACTTCTCCCATCTTCACAAACTATATTCCCATCATTCATTTCTAACCTATGTGCTAACCCATTATCAAAATAGGGGGCAGCACCTTGCTCTCTCAATATCGGCATATCTACGAGGCCTCTACTAATATCTTTTTCTGAATAGCCTCTGCTTCTAAACCTATCAGTTAACTCACTAATTTCTTTGGCAAAACCTGTATCAGTGGGATTGTACCTAGACGTACGTATTGCTTGTCCTCTTACCACATTTTGATATACATATCCCGGGTGCATGCTTGTTCTGTGTAATAGTGCATTTTTATGGCACTTTTTCCTGTAGACTCCTGTATTCATCAATCCATTTTCCAATTTCTCTATATAAATGTCCAGAAAAGGAAGTCTATTCTCAGAATATTCATATGTAAACTTAAGGTGTGTGTTACTAGTGTTAACATGTTCCATAAATTCAGCTAATTCATTAGATGTACCTGTCCAAATAAGGAACAGGTCATCCACAAAACGTTTATAGAATGGGACATAGTCCCTAAAAAGAGACATCTGAAAGAGTTTTTCATACTCCCATTCTGCCATATAGAGGTTGGCGTAGCTATTTGCACAAGACGTGCCCATAGCTACGCCATCCCTCTGTAAGTAGAAGCTGTTTTCAAAGCTAAATACATTGGATTCTAGAATCAGCTCCAAAAAATACATCAAAAGCTCGATTTTTGATAAATGCATCTCGGAGTTGCGTTCTAAGTAATTACCCAATTTAATAATTCCATCAGTATTAGGTATCACTGTAAATAATGACTTCACATCCAGTGAAACCATATAGAAACATTTCGTAGTGTCATAATCCTTGAAAAAATCATTCAACTCCAGCAGAAACTGTTTAGTATCCCTCAGTATATTGGTATCTCTATCAACAAACTGTCTAAGTTGTTTTTCCACATATATTGAAAGTGGTTCAGTTGACCACCCTCTCCCGGATACTATGGGTCTATAAGGGGGGTCTCTTGTGTTCTTATGCATCTTGGGAAGTCCATGGAGCACAGGTATCAAAGGATATTCAACGTACATGAACTCAAATAATTCTTTATCTCTGGCATTAGCTCTATATAGATCTTGTAAACTATTCTGTATTTTATGAGCTATAGTATAGACCATCACTTCTTCTATACTTTTATAGTAGGTATTATCTTCTAACATTCGTTTCATTCCATCTATGTACTGAGTCCTATCCATGACAACAATACCCCCACCCTTATCTGCTGGTCTAATTATCAAGGTTTTATCATTCATCAGACTGTTAAGGGATTCTCTCTGTCTGTACGTTAGATTAAACTTTTTTCTAGGTGTTTTGTTGGCTCTATTATCGTATAGCTCAGCTATATCATTCTCCACCAATCTACTATATGCTGTCAACAATGGGTGCAAGGGTGGTATAAACACACTAGGTTTTCTAAGTTCTCTTGTATTATCAACATGTCCCTGATCTTTAAAGAAAATCTTTAAAGATAAATTCCTGACATACAATTTAAAATCCCTGACCGTCTCTTCATACACACTGGTGTATGTGGGAATGAAGGTGGGACCTTTATTCAATACCACTATTTCTTCTTCAGTCAATGAACGTTTTGAAATGTTAAAAACTAATTGTTCTTCCTCCCTTCCCACATCTTTTTTATACTGTGGTTGGTGTCCCTGTCTTGGGACAACTTCCTTTTCTGTCTCCCACGACTTACTGAGCGCATTCTTCCCTCTCTTCTGTCCATTCTGATAGGGAAAGGGTGCTCCTTATTATAATTATAGGCTCCTATTACTTCACTATCCATTTGTTTCATTCCAGCTGTTTGTGTTATTATACTGGTGCCAGTAACTTTCCTGCGAACTACTGGTGTATTTACATTCCGCTCCCCATTGCTTGTAGTTCCTATATCATGGCTGCCATCATTAACATTAGCATCATCTAGGGGGACAATATCGTTCACCCTCCCTTCATTAATGATGCAGCCATTCCTCTGTCTATCATTGTTACCCTTATCAATACTTGCGTTTGAATCAATATCGATAGTATGAACCTGAGCAACACTCACATCCCTTTTGTTAATCTCAGATTCAATGTCAGTAACAATTCTATCTACAATTACAGAATTCACATTAATAGATGGTTGCTTCATAAGAGGGCCTGGGTTCACTCTATCTTCCCTAGGCCAAGTGAAGATATTCCCTTTTTTAAAGTCATTAATGTCTCTCCTTAATTTAGATCTCTTCTGATCTAACAAGTTCATATAACTCACTCTGTTGCTTCACCACTTCATGTTTTAATTTCTCTTCTAGTGGTATAAAAAATTCGTTAAGTAGCTCCATGTAGCTTAGGCTTACCTGAATATTCAGCCTTTGCCATCGATAGAGCAGTTCTGGATACAACATGCCGGTTGTCGGCATTTTTAAAACCCTTAGTCCTCGTGGTATAACTTTCCGTTGTAGGCATACATCAAAATGCTGCCTTTGGGTTTGCATTCTTTTTAATTTAAACAAATCTTCCTCCAGTCGTTCTAAGCCAGCTCTCATGGCTTCACGATCGATTTGATCACATACTGCACCATCCAGCTCCTCAGGCTCAACTTGATACAAAACTAGTGGGTTATATGTAGCAGACACGATCTCCGTGAATTTCTGTAAGTTGGAGCGCACAGGCTCAGTCGTCATCTCCACTCGTCTCATGGAATACGGAAGCTCAACCTCAATTGAGGCTACAGCGTCGGTCATGTCCTCGTTCGTGCACCGGCAATAGAAAAATAACAGCAAACAGTCCAATAAGTGCTCCGTTGAGGTAAATGCTGCTCTGCGATAAAAGAATCCAAACAGTAAAATAAAACAGAGCAACAGCAGCAAACCAAAGACCAACGCTTCCAGAATAAGCATATAACAAGCAAAAATCTCGTATAAATTCCAGTGAACAGGATCCAAATATAATGTAAAAGTTTATTGAGACAGGTTAGCGCTTTCACCAATAATGGCTTCCTCAGACCTATACATTCTACAAATCACATCATTGTTTAAATAGCGCTATTGGCGGGAATTCAAAAACCTTAAAGTGCAATCACATTTAATTTAAAATACTGTAATTGTAGATAGAATTGTTACTGACATTGAATCTGAGATTAACAAAAGGGATGTGAGTGTTGCTCAGGTTCATACTATCGATATTGATTCAAACGCAAGTATTGATAAGGGTAACAATGATAGACAAAGGAATGGCTGCATCATTAATGAAGGGAGGGTGAACGATATTGTCCCCCTAGATGATGCTAATGTTAATGATGGCAGCCATGATATAGGAACTACAAGCAATGGGGAGCGGAATGTAAATACACCAGTAGTTCGCAGGAAAGTTACTGGCACCAGTATAATAACACAAACAGCTGGAATGAAACAAATGGATAGTGAAGTAATAGGAGCCTATAATTATAATAAGGAGCACCCTTTCCCTATCAGAATGGACAGAAGAGAGGGAAGAATGCGCTCAGTAAGTCGTGGGAGACAGAAAAGGAAGTTGTCCCAAGACAGGGACACCAACCACAGTATAAAAAAGATGTGGGAAGGGAGGAAGAACAATTAGTTTTTAACATTTCAAAACGTTCATTGACTGAAGAAGAAATAGTGGTATTGAATAAAGGTCTCACCTTCATTCCCACATACACCAGTGTGTATGAAGAGACGGTCAGGGATTTTAAATTGTATGTCAGGAATTTATCTTTAAAGATTTTCTTTAAAGATCAGGGACATGTTGATAATACAAGAGAACTTAGAAAACCTAGTGTGTTTATACCACCCTTGCACCCATTGTTGACAGCATATAGTAGATTGGTGGAGAATGATATAGCTGAACTATACGATAATAGAGCCAACAAAATACCTAGAAAAAAGTTTAATCTAACGTACAGACAGAGAGAATCCCTTAACAGTCTGATGAATGATAAAACCTTGATAATTAGACCAGCAGATAAGGGTGGGGGTATTGTTGTCATGGATAGGACTCAGTACATAGATGGAATGAAACGAATGTTAGAAGATAATACCTACTATAAAAGTATAGAAGAAGTGATGGTCTATACTATAGCTCATAAAATACAGAATAGTTTACAAGATCTATATAGAGCTAATGCCAGAGATAAAGAATTATTTGAGTTCATGTACGTTGAATATCCTTTGATACCTGCGCTCCATGGACTTCCCAAGATGCATAAGAACACAAGAGACCCCCCTTATAGACCCATAGTATCCGGGAGAGGGTGGTCAACTGAACCACTTTCAATATATGTGGAAAAACAACTTAGACAGTTTGTTGATAGAGATACCAATATACTGAGGGATACTAAACAGTTTCTGCTGGAGTTGAATGATTTTTTCAAGGATTATGACACTACGAAATGTTTCTATATGGTTTCACTGGATGTGAAGTCATTATTTACAGTGATACCCAATACTAATGGAATTATTAAATTGGGTAATTACTTAGAACGCAACTCCGAGATGCATTTATCAAAAATCGAGCTTTTGATGTATTTTTTGGAGCTGATTCTAGAATCCAATGTATTTAGCTTTGAAAACAGCTTCTACTTACAGAGGGATGGCGTAGCTATGGGCACGTCTTGTGCAAATAGCTACGCCAACCTCTATATGGCAGAATGGGAGTATGAAAAACTCTTTCAGATGTCTCTTTTTAGGGACTATGTCCCATTCTATAAACGTTTTGTGGATGACCTGTTCCTTATTTGGACAGGTACATCTAATGAATTAGCTGAATTTATGGAACATGTTAACACTAGTAACACACACCTTAAGTTTACATATGAATATTCTGAGAATAGACTTCCTTTTCTGGACATTTATATAGAGAAATTGGAAAATGGATTGATGAATACAGGAGTCTACAGGAAAAAGTGCCATAAAAATGCACTATTACACAGAACAAGCATGCACCCGGGATATGTATATCAAAATGTGGTAAGAGGACAAGCAATACGTACGTCTAGGTACAATCCCACTGATACAGGTTTTGCCAAAGAAATTAGTGAGTTAACTGATAGGTTTAGAAGCAGAGGCTATTCAGAAAAGATATTAGTAGAGGCCTCGTAGATATGCCGATATTGAGAGAGCAAGGTGCTGCCCCCTATTTTGATAATGGGTTAGCACATAGGTTAGAAATGAATGATGGGAATATAGTTTGTGAAGATGGGAGAAGTAAAGCGGAAGGAGTAGCATGTACAATTTTTATACTAGTGATGTAGCAAAAATTAAAGATACAATAAGGAAACATTGGGGTGTGCTAACTGTTGAACCAGAGTTATTAAAAGTAGTCGGAGAGAGACCAAGATTTATATATAAGAATAAGAAGAATCTAAAGCGACTACTATGCTATCCCAAGGAAGAGATAGGTAAATATGGTATAGAGATACATGGGACAGAAAAATGTAGGAAATGTAATTTCTGTAACTACATCAATTTGGATAAGATGTTCATTCATCCCATTACCCATAAAGAATACACTTTTAGGGCTTCTGGTAATTGTCTTACCTCTAATGTGGTGTACCTAGCGTCCTGCTCTGAGTGCCAAGCATTCTATGTTGGCAAAACCAACAGGGCACTCAGGGACAGGATTAGGGAACATGCATATAATATCCGGATAGGTCTGAAAACCAATGCCCTTGCTAGACATATCATGGAGAGTGGACCTAGGCACGCTTTCAAGTTTTCCATCTTAGAAATAATCAAGCCAGGCAATAGAGGGGGCGATATAAAAAATCATACAGAGACCAGAGAAGCAAATTGGATAATAAAATTGAGATCTGACGTTCAACCAGGTCTCAATGGTGTAGTCCCTATTAAGCCCTTCTTGAAAGCTAGGAGCATTCGTAGGTAATGATATTTTAGGTAGGGAGACATATATGTATAATGTATAGATATATATTTATATTTATAACTAGTGACATTTTTTAAATATGTGTTTTTTAAATATGTGTTTTTAAACATGAGTTTTTAACTGTTTATATGAGATATCTGCTTTTGCTTGACATGTATTTTAAATTAAATGTGATTGCACTTTAAGGTTTTTGAATTCCCGCCAATAGCGCTATTTAAACAATGATGTGATTTGTAGAATGTATAGGTCTGAGGAAGCCATTATTGGTGAAAGCGCTAACCTGTCTCAATAAACTTTTACATTATATTTGGATCCTGTTCACTGGAATTTATACGAGATTTTTGCTTGTTATATGCTTATTCTGGAAGCGTTGGTCTTTGGTTTGCTGCTGTTGCTCTGTTTTATTTTACTGTTTGGATTCTTTTATCGCAGAGCAGCATTTACCTCAACGGAGCACTTATTGGACTGTTTGCTGTTATATATATATATATATATATATATATATATATATATATATACACACACATACATATGTATAATATATATATACACACACACACACACACACACACACACACACACACACACACACACACACACACCTGCCTTGCCATTAATCCATTAAGCAGTTTACTTAACAGCTTAGGCAGGGGCTACAATTTGGCTCCTAGAAAACAACAAAGTCTAATGACTTCTCATCTTCTCTTTGTCGATGATTTAAAACTGTATAGCTCTTCAGATGAGGAACTGAAAGCACAGCTTGTCAAAACTTTTTCAGATGATATTGGTCATTTGATCTTGATAAATGTGCAAAAGCAACCTTTAAAAAAGGAAAACTGCAGCACCAGGAAAACGTTTGGTACAAGAATGTGATATAAAAGAACTTGAGCAAGAGGGAGCGTATAAATACTTGGGAATTGATGAATTAACAGCAATAAAACATGAACAAATGTGAATAAAACTCGATAAGGAGTACTTTAGAAGACAAATTAATCCTGGAAACAGCATTGCCATCTAGGAACAAGATCCAAGCTATAACTACATTTGCTCTTCCTGTCCTAACTTATAGTTTTGGAGTGATTGACTGGCCCCAAAAAGTGTTGGATAGACTGGATATTAAAACAAGAAGGATGCTTCATGCTTACCAAATGATTTATAAAAAAAAAAAAAAAAAAAAAAAAAAATATCTGTGTATACCAAGATTATATATTCCCCGTTCCGAAGGAGGGATGGGCCTCCTTGAAATTGATTACATGTATAGATCTGCAATCGTGAGACTCCACACATATTTACTGACCTCATAAGATCCAAATGTAGTGAAAGCTTTGAAATATGAGGAGAATAAATCTAAGATGTCATCTCCGCTTAATTTAGCAGAAGCATATCGACGTCAAGCAGGAATGGACATCAAACCAGAAGTGGATAAAAAACAGGCAGCAACTGAATGCGCCAAAAAACAAAAGAAAATATGGTTAAAGACCAGATGAGAAGGCAAGATATGTAGAAAAAACAAATATAGTTGCAAGTATAGAAAACTTCTGGAAGAGCTTGATGTTGATCAAGAAAGAACACAGGAATGGTTAGGGAGAGGCGAATTCAAACCTAGAAATGAAAGGTTAATATTGGCAAGATAGTGGGCTACGTACACGCTGGTTTACAAAGTACACTGAACATGTGGGATAAACAGACATATGTAGGTTTTTAAAAAACGAATTGGAAACAGTCACACACCGTGTTGCTGGTTACGACACACTAATGGCAGAGGGACTGTATACTGAAAGGCATAATAATGTGGCGAGACTGTTACACTGGAGCTTGTGCAAATATTATGGTATTGAAGTTGCTAGAAAACACTGGAAACATGAGCCACAAAGAATCATAGAAAATGATGAAGTTTATATCACATGGGCTCACCCAATACCAACAGTTCAAAAGATGGATGTTAGAAAACCGGACATAGTGGTCCAAGATAAGAAGACAAAAGCAGCATTGATCATTGAAATCACCACACCCAGTGACTATAGTGTCTTGCATACAGACAGACACAAAGTCATAAAATACCTGGATCTGCAGGCAGAAATGAAAGCCATGTGGAAGAAAGATACTCAGACATTTCCAATAGTAGTATGAGCAACGGGTCTTAAAAAAAGAACTTACAATCGTATTTTGATAAGTTACCAATTCATGTAAAAACTGTGGTGGTGGTGCTGCGGTAGCTTTGTCGCCTCACAGTAAGACGTTGCCCCGTTAGAGCGTCTTCTGTGTGGCGACATGCGTGAATGGGCGTTCCTTCGTTGAAGGTTGTGCGTCAGGCCCGGCAAGTCGGCACGTAAAAATCTACTGCCAATCATTAGCGGACCGGAGTTCCGCTGTGGCGACCCCTAACTGGGAAATGCCGAAAGACACAACAACAACCAATTCATGTAACACTGTACGAATTGCAGAAGGAGTCATTACTGGGCACATTGCGGGTGCTGCGATGAGCACTTTTGACTGACAAAGAGTGAAACAATACTAATTTCATGAACTCTGGCTTTGGAATGGGTTCCAGTCCCACCATGGTATTAGAAAGCCAAAAGACTTGGGAGAAATTAAAAACGGCAGAGTACATATACGTACATGTATATATACATATGTAGAGAGAGAGACAGACACGCTGTTCTGTACATTTTGTTTCTGTACATTCCTGTACATTCATTATTTACATGGCAGCACTGATTTGCTGAAATTTACCTTTAAGTTATGGGATTGATACAGCCGTTTACAGGAAGACATGTAAAAAGAATAGTTTGCTACATGCATAAAGTATGCATCCTAGGCATTTAAAAAGAAATGGAATGAAAAGCCAGTTCTTTAGAAATGCAGGATTGCATGATAAGGCCAGTGATGTGCATCTTTCTTCTGATACTCTGGCTAATGAATTCTGTCAGAGAGGTCACCGTGAGTCTATGGTTCATCAAATACAGAACAAAGTGCTGGCTTATCGTCAGACGAGAGCACAACCATTTTTAGTAGTGAATCCAATAACATTCAGACTAAAAAGAATAGATCTGCCCCTTTAAGGCCATGCTTGAATTATTCCAACAATGTACATCATGTTTGTGATATTGTTAGAAAACACTGGAATATACTCATGACAGATGTTAAATTTGGAGAAATTATTGGCAATAAATCTAAAATTACATATAAGAACTTTAAGTCTCTTAAGAGAATGTTATGTTATAAACCCCTTTAGGGAGATACTGAACATAGATTAGATATGAAAGAGACATTCAAATGTGGTGGGTGCAATATCTGTAGCTATATCAGCGAAAGTGATCATCTTATACACCCAGTTACTGGTCAGAAATGTAATTTAAAATTTATGCTGACTGTGGCACACAGAATATTGTTCATTTCACTTATTGTGATGTATGTAATAGTTTTTATTTTGGTAAAATGACTTGGTGATTTAGAGACAGGATTAGAAAACATATATATAGTATGAATAAATGTGATACTAGGAATGCACTTGGTAAGCATGTAACTGAGGAAGGATTTATACACACAAATTTCTCGTACTTCAGGTGTATTCATTAAATATCAGGGGAGGTGATGCTAGAATTGGTACAGGAAAACTACAGATAAAATGGATATTGATGCTTCAGGCAACTACAGGTAAGGGGCTAAATGAATATGTCCCTTTAAAAAAGTCTCCAAGGCCACATGGTTTGAGGCGCTAGATATGAATTATTTAAATGCTTGTAATTTATGTGATTACTTAGATCTGAAGAAGCACCTAGATATGGTGCATAATTTTACTGTGGTTTTACTGTTTTTATTGTTTTATATACAGTTTGATAAAGTATCCTAGAAGCCCTCCACATAAGCCGAACTTTGGTTTCTGTACATTTTGTTTTGTTGTACTGTTATTTCATGTTGGACTCCCTCAGACCTCTCTGAAAACAGGCAATACCCAAGTTGGACCTGCCTTGTTATAGCAAACAAGCATAAAAAAATTTTACTTAGGTGTGTAGTTGTTAAACAAGCATGAAGTTTCATTTCCTAAGCCTGATGCCATTTTTAATGCACTTGCATTGTACTCCACATCTTCAAATGAATGTTTTGTACTTCTCAGTCGTGACTATAATTTGTATCAGCTGTATGTAGTAATTTGTCCTCCTTTCGACTCCATTACTGTTTTTCTTACTTTAAATCCAATATACTGGAGCCCTAAAAATGCTATTTTAGCTCAGTGGGACCACTCTTGCTGCCAAAATAAAATAAATTATACAGAATAAAAGCATTGCTCTAACTCTGAACACTTTAAATGCATTTACAACAAAGAAATGTACCAAATTAAGAACAACTAAATAGCAAGTGATACGATATCACTAATCTGATGAAGAGGCCTTAAACATTCTTGCTGTAAGTTGCTTTGTGTTGGGTTACTCATTCACAATAATTGTACTAAATATATAAAACAGGTTTTCAGATATCTTCAGTAAAGTCAGAATCAAAAGGAGATCTGCAGCACATTTCATTTTGTGTGCTTTTTATTGAAAAGTAGTGTTTTTAGACTCCAGCATGTACAATGCGCTTATAGAAATCCGCAGCACATAAAAGCACTCAAGTGCATCTGTTCCCAATACAAGATCTTTGATGCTGGCATACAACTTAAGAGTGTAACAGCCACAGAAATGGTTTCCATCTGCAAAGAACAGTCAAATACTCCAAATAAATGATAAGAAATCAACAGCTGATAAAAAGCTTTTGTTTAAGCTTGGAGTAGATGTCCCCACTGCTCAGCCAGACAGTAATGATAACTCGAGTAATTTTTAATAGGACTGACATTTATAGTACACAGTATTGCACATATTTTTCTCCCAGGGTACTTAAGTGAAAGAGATTTTCACCACCTCTCAGTACCAACCCTTGACAATTTGTGTGCACCCAACACATCTCAAGTTGCATAGCATACATAACTATTTTAAAAACCTTTATGCATTCATACTAGTTTATCAATTAAGCAAGAGTTTGAACAGATCCTGAAGAACAGGGTTAGCCATGACCCAGGCCAAATATCTGAGCACATGGTATCAGTAGGTAGTAATATGGTTTTCAAAGAGTTAATACATGGTACACCAGTAAAGAGCAAACAGTGGGACCAGGAATCATAACATCAGCCAGTAAATGAAAAAATGCTAAGTTTCTGCAATGAACATCACAACAGTACCACATGCAAATGGGACACAAAGCATGGCAAATGCAAAGGGTCATGCTGACAAAAAGTTGGCAAGGAACACCTTAAATGGAAAAACATCCAAATTGTGGAGCTGTTGGTTGGAAACAGGTCAATTTGTCCATTTTCCTATGTCTCTTTTTTCACATGTGTGATTCCTAAGGTACACTTGACTTCCAACTTAACACACAGTTTGGCCCTGTTGCACCAGTTGTAAGACATTCAAAAGTGAATAAGGGACACACATTCTGTGTAATGCTGTATTAAAGTGATATACATACCTCTGAAATGTTTTGTAAACGTTCACAAGTTGTAAAATGTCCATGGCTTGGTCAGAGACAGTAGACATGTTTACATCAAACTGCTTTCTCACTCGCACAGCCAAAGTTACTGAGGCCCATAAGCCTACAGTAATACTGCCCATGTTACTGGACTATGCTGTTTGAATTCTTTTGTGCTAGCATGTCTGTGTGACCCAATTATGGTGATAACAGGATGCAGGGCACTGGAACAGCGCCAAAAAAAGTACTTTTACTTATACATTTTTGACAGAGTATGTTGTTCCAAGGACCCTTTTCAGACACAACCTGAAGAAGAATGGTTGTACCAGTCTTTTATCCATTCTTGTCCAGTTTCAGTGTATGTTCAGTCAAACATGCACTTTGTCAATACTCCACTCATATCTGCATATCTAAATATTACTAGTTAAATCTTAAAGTCTATCTTCACACCTTAAAAATGCATCATGGCATCTGGGGAGTTAAGTGCCACATCTTTGCCCTAGTTACTCCATATTTACTTGCGCTGTTTTTTTAAATAAAAAGCTTAGCAAATCTTTATAATAAAGCACAGCCCAAAGAAAATTAGTATCATTCAATAAAGTCACCTTAGGGATAGAGCCATGGACTTTTCTGGAAGTATTTCTGCTACAGTGTAGTTCCACTCATCTCATTCCATAGAAAACTTCATATACAGCAAGCCCCTTGCACCCCCCACACCCACATTAAATATATCAATTACACAGTCGTACAAGTGTGGAGAGAGACAGCACTAGACATAGTCAACCACTGCTGATGTACAAACACAAACTTCGATAGATGGGGCTACAATATGAAGGTGGGCATTAGCAATTTACATATACAGTTCCTACAATCCTAAACCATAACCAGCAGTCATTCGTTATAGCAGTCTACACTTTTCTATGAATTGTGATTCAACCAAACGTACTTTCAAAGACATGTTTTCAATCAATTTTTTCAACCATTTGTGATTCGATAAACTTTTGCTTGTATGTGTACATACAGCTATATCTATATATATATATATCTATATCTATACACACACACATATATATATATATATATATATATATATATACACACACATATATATATATATATATATATATATATATATACACACACACACACATATATATATATATATACACACATATATATATATATATATATATATATACACACACATATATATATATATATATATATACACACACACACACACACACACACACACACACACACGCGTCTGCAATATGTGTACATGGGTCTACTTCTAAATTTAGAAGTTTCAAAACTTCAAATTTCTTATGGTTGAGAACATAAGATCGAAGTTTTGAAACATCAAACCATTTAAATGGAGACTGAAGTACAGTGCATAACAGTATATTTAGTTTTCATTGCTGTAGTGCGATCTCAGACTTGGTATATTTAATTAGCA
This sequence comes from Protopterus annectens, assembly GCF_019279795.1. Taxonomy (NCBI): domain Eukaryota; kingdom Metazoa; phylum Chordata; order Ceratodontiformes; family Protopteridae; genus Protopterus; species Protopterus annectens. Next base: position 1,336,863,029 of record NC_056747.1, read on the forward strand.
GGGGGTGTGGGGGGGGGTCCTACAAAAATGTAAAAAAAAGATTTTTTTTGTTTTTATTTATTTTTTATTTACATTTTGAACTTTCAAAACTTCAATTTTATGGTCTCTACCGTAAGAATCTCGAAGATTTGAAACTTCGAAATTTAGTAGTAGCCCTGTGTACATACACAAACATATATACATAGCGTACACACACAAATATATACACCACACATTCACACATACCTCTATATGAGTACACATAATCTCAGACTATTAAACACAGAAAATCAGCTGCACAGCTTATGAATGGGAGACAGGCCCAGCCTTTTCTTTAACTTAATAAATTCTTTTTGCAAAACAAGTAAATATAGGGAAAATGATGGCAAATGTAGAGTGTAAAGCAAACATTAAATGCATTGACATTTAAAATTCTACAGTAAGTAAATAAAAAAAAAAATAACTAGGATAAAGGACTTCACAGTTTGGGGATACAGTATGGGGAAAGCCTACCACTGAGACATGGAAATTGCCTTTCACAAGCTACCCACAGAATGTGGCATATAACCTCACAGAAAGTCCAGATATTTTTAGTATGAAATGTACTCGGATACAAGCAGAACCATTTAGAAAATTAAAAAAAATATATATATATATCTATATATATATATATATATATATATATATATATATATATATATACACACACATACATACATATATATATATATATATATATATACATACATATATATATATATATATATACATATATATATATATACATACATACATACATATACAAATCACATACATACACACACACACACACACACACACACACACACACACACACACACACACACACACACAAGTAAAACTTGTTTACTTGTTTAGCTTTAGCTCTCTATAGCCTCCATTGTAAACAATAAGAGGTGAGTGAGTAAAGGGAATGTTGAAAAGTAGCACTTAGTGACCTGACCCTGTTGTTCTATCATCTCTTCCACTCCTTGCAGCTACAAGGCCATAAGTGAAGTGCAAAGTAGGATATTTCCAACAGCCTAAGGCAGCTTATGGTGACATAATCATCCCTTAGACCATTTTATTTGTGTTAAGTAGGTAATCAAATCACGCTATTTTAGGAATTGGCATGCATTTCCTATTAGAACCAGATATTTCCATTTAAAATTAGAAGGATGAAACCAGACAGTGAGTCAGAGAGCTTACAATAAAAACAGCTGTATGTGTTTTTTCAGCATTCTTCCCGAAAATAGCTTCCAAGATTTTTTTTTTTTTTTTTTTTTTTTTTTTTTTACTGTTGAGGGCAACAACATCACATACTACATATCTGAACAGTTCTGAGGTCCCACGTCATGTTCTCTGTACTAACAAGGTGGAGCCACACAACTGTGTGTTACTGGACTATCATGTAATGATATCAACACTCCTATCCACTCCCACCCACAATTACCTCCGTACCATCAGGCACCCACTTCAAAACTTTACTAAAAGCGCGCACCTAAAAACATGCTGGCTATGCCCTTGCAACTCCCACTCTAATGTCACCCACCCCATCCAACCACTACCTTTCTTTCCACCCCACTAACTACCTTGGTTATAGCAAGCTCGGATGCTCATAAGCCTACTACTTATTATACAGCAGGAACTTCTTATTGTAACAATTGTTAATGTGTGTTATGTACTTCGCAGATAAAGATTCTAGTTATCTACTGATGTACTATGTTCTACATCTGTAACTATGTTTGTAATTAATTGCTATGTTAATCAAATTGTTAATCGCTATGTAAATCCAGTGTAACTACTGTCTGTATATTTTAACTGTGGAGCTTTTCTCCCCGAGCCTCCAATGAAAATGGACCTACGTCCAGTCGGACACCCCCAGTCAACAAATGTAAATAAATAAAAATAAATATCTCATATGAATCTGTGAATTTCTGATAAAAAGGTTCTGTATAACATTACTGGAACTCAGAAGGCAGAACCACATGCACCAAAATAATAATGCCAGTGACAATTACAGGGACTGGAGTTTGTCAACTGTTCTGCATTGTGAGATGGTTGGCCACGAAGGGAAAGACAGGATGCTACAGGGAGATTTCTTTTGAGTTGCTACAAGTAGCAACCTGGGTACAGCACAGAGACCTTCAAATCTGCCGCATGCATCAGTCCACATTGCCTGATTCTAGCTAAGGTACGCAGGGAGTAAACTGGGTGAGTACAGGGAAAGGTGTTGCTGGGATGGGAAACCCTCTGACAGACTAGCAATGGTAAATACAAAAACATAGTAGTGTGTGTGTGTGTGTGTGTGTGTGTGTGTGTGTGTGTGTGTGTGTGTGTGTGTGTGTGTGTCTGGTGGGTGACTGAGGCAAAAGGCCTGTATTGTGACAAATAAGTAGAGATCAGAGTTTTAACCCCTGCTGCAGACAGCGACAGAGGCTTGAAAATAGATAGTCTTTAGATAGGGGCCAGGACAGAAAGAATAGCCAATTTTAAGCAGGACAACTAGGTCAGCTCCATGGTATAGAGAGAGAGAATGAAACCGCAACTATGACCAAACCACCTGAGAGATCAGAAATAGAAGAAAGTGTCTGATATGTTCATACCCTTGATGGGATGATCAGTGCATGAACATGAGAAGGTAATGCATCTATTGCCATATCCCCCCCCTGAGATTAGCATCTTCCAGCCTCGTGAAGACTGCAGTTGATTTATAATAATTTGCTTTGGCAGGAATGGGTGCCTGCTAGGGAGAGGAAGGGGAACAGCCCAACGATGACACCAAAATGGTGGAAGTGGATATCAGACCAGGGGTTGGTACCAAATGTGTACAGTGGCACATGTTAAGATCTTCTAAAACAACAAGAGCTTCACACATTGAAAAGGGGTGGCTTTGGTAACAATTAAATATGGTGGGCAACTCTAGTTTGGTGTCAACTTGGCCTTTCCATTAACCTATTCAGTTTTCAAAATTTGCAATAGAATGGCATGCAGATTTAGGATGTATTCTGGTAAATTTGTGCTGTTTTTCTTGCCATGGAGTTTGTTTCCTCTTATACTCAGGAAGAAGCAGCAGGATCTTGCACCAAACTGACAAAGTTTCTGCAATATCAAGGAATGCTGCAAAGGTTTTATACATACTGTATAATGGTTTAATTAAACCTGTGCAGATAGGGTCAGGTTTTCCTGGCAGCACTTCAGGTCAGAGGATTAAGCATCCTTACATCACATATACTCCCTTACACCTTGCATGCAAGACATAAATCTGGCATATGGAAACGGAAAGGTGGAAAGGCTTTGGTAAGCTGGTTGTACATTGGGCTATCCTCAGCAGGATATCCCAAGTGCAAAGTGAGGGGATGCCATCAGGACCTGTAGCTAAGAGACTCATCCAGATGAGGTGAGAGACTAGCAGTATGGCTTTCTGAGTACAGAATTTGAGAGAAGCATGCATAGGCTTCTGGCTCAAAAAGTGGAAAAGCAAGTTTTTCTAGACAAAAATGAAGGTCACAGGGATGTGGAATAGCTTTCTTATGATGTTTTAGGTAGATCATCCCCTTCAGAAACTGTTTTACCTCTAGTCCTGGAAGTCAGATGGGGGTCAAGAAGAAAGCAATTAGAAATGGCTGACAGGTGTGCCTTGACTGAGGAATATACCAAGCCAGCTTTTAAGAGCTCACAAAAACAAGACAGGACAATGGAAGCACCCAATTGTATATAGCCCCGTTTATGAACATGACACCAAAAAGAATATCTTGTCCAGTAAGCTACTTAAGATTCCTGGGTAGTAGGTTTACTTGCTTCCTAGAAAACTTTAAGTACATCCTCAGAAAATTAGTGTCTGAAAGTGATCAGAATGCTATCATATACAAGGTCAGGTTGAGAGAGGACAAGTTGGCTGAAGAAGAGAGCTCTTCTGTTGTGTGAGCAAGTCCACTTTAAGGGGTAGCTTTGGGAGATGACCTCTAACTAGCTGTTAGAGAAGGGGGAAGCAATCATTCCTGGTCAAAGGGAGTCACAAGTAGAATCCTGGGTTTGTTACCCTGGATCTTTAGTAAGATCTTTGAGAGAAGAGGAAATAGAGGGAAGGCATACAGGAACCTTCTTTTCCATTGAAAGGCCATGGCATCCATTTTCCATGCTTGAAGGGGGGGGGGGGGAGTCTTGAAGCAGAAAAGAGGAAGTTGTCTGTTGTGGATAGAGGCAAAACAGTCCACAAATTAGGTATCCCACAAACAGACTTATGCCCAGGAAGACATCCCTCTCCAACATCACTTCATGGAGGTCTTTCCCCCAATACTCTTGGAAAATCTGCCAGGATATTGTCCTGTGAGGGGGACGTGAATAATTTGAAGGGACAGATTTGCTTCTGTGGCCTGATCCCACACAATAAGAGAGTTAGCCTGTGAAGCTAGTATGATATGGTTTCCCCCGCTTCTTTATGTACCACATGACTGTGGTGCTGTACGTGAAAATCCTGAGAAGTCCTGGGACATGAAGTGTTAGGACTGAAGGGCCTCTGTTAGTGTTCACATCTGCTTCGCACTCTGACTTCAGTTTTGGTGGGATCTCAGGGAAGCCCACCCATGCCCCTCATGCAACTTCTCTGCAATTCCAGTTGCAACATCTGTAGTTTGAAAGGCAGGCCTCGGTTGAGGTTTACCAGTGATATCCACCATTGGACTTCTTTCTTTAAAGTATGGAAGAAGAGGAGGAATCTGCATATCCAGAGGATGGGAGTGCACAGACCTAATGGATTTCAGGTACCACTGATCTTTCTCATATGGCAAAGGGAACCATAGGTATGGTTGCAGCTATGAACTCCAAGGTCCTGAGGATTTCTCCTGCAGTGCAAGTTTGAAGGGGTAGAAGAGACTGGAAGTAATTGGAGAGACTCTGTACTTTGTCTGGAAACAGGAAAGCCTGCCTGAGTTTTCTGCCCAAAAAGACTAGGTCTTGGGTTGGTTCAAGAGTGGATTTCTTGAAAGGAAATGACTACCAAGACTTGGGAGTAGGGACCTAGTAAAGTTGACATGCAGCAAAATGGTTTGTGAAGAGGACGTCTGTTTTAACAGGCCACTTGAGTAAGGAAATAGTCACAGAGTCCTGCACAAAGCTTTGACTGGAACTAGACACTTTCTAAAAACCTTAGGGGCTGTAGGGAGTCCAAAAGGCAAGGCAGAGAACTGAAAGTGTGATTAGCAAGTCAAAAACCTCAGAAAATTCTTGAAGGAAGGGTGAACTGGAATGTGGAGGTAGGTATGCTTTCGATCGAAGGACACCAGAAAGGCTTGTGCAAGAATTATGGGCAGAAGAATTTGGAGGGACAGCATGTTAAAACATGGGTTCTTGAGAAAGGTGTTGAGAGTACACAGATCCAATATAGGTCTCCATTCTCCATCTTTTCTTGGAACAAAGAAAAAGTACAGTTTTGTACCTACCATAAATGTAGATGTTAGAGTGCTAATACAGCTGCAGTCATAACAGATGGGTTCTCCTGCCGTCAGGCGGGTCCTCGGTCGGCCAAATTCCAAAGTCTAGGTCCAGCGTCGGTTGTCGTCGCTTCTTCCCTGACGTCAGTGCGACAGGGGTATAAAGGAACCAGCCGACGCCATTTTCTTCAGTTTTTTCTTGCCCCAGATGTCAGGTGCCCCCAGAAGGAAGGCAATACATAAATTTGTGTAATCATGCAGTGCAATATAATCAAAATACAGTAGTTGCAAGCAAATACATCATAAATGAATACCCCAATCAGGTTGTATGAGGATGTGTTAGCCTATAGGCCTGTTCCAAGAGGGGAAGGAGGGAGGGAAACCTGGACTGCAGCTGTATTAGCACTCGAACATCTACATTTATGGTAGGTACAAAACTGTACTATGTTCATCGTGCATACAGCTGCAGTCATAACAGATGGGTAGAATCCCAAAGCTAAGAAAGGGGTGGTAGGCACTAGGTGGAATTAGGAGGAGCCAAAATGCCCTGCAAGACTGCAGTGGCAAAGCCTGCTCTAGATTTTGAGTATAATGGTAGGTTGTAGTGCTTGGAGAAGGTATGCACAGAACTCCAAGTGGCTGCTTCCAAAATATCCTTGGTAGGAACTCCTCTGAGGAATGCTGCAGAGGTGGCTGTGGCCCTGGTGGAATGAGTCCTAATGCCTGTAGGAACAGTTTTGCCATGAAAGGAATAGCAAAAGCGTATGCAGTGGGCTATCCATTTTGAGATTGTCTGTTTGGAAATTGGCTTCCCTTGAGCTCCTACCGCATAGGCCACGAAGAGCTGTTCTGATTTTCTGAAAGGCTTTGTTCTGTCCAAATAATAACGCAGTTGTCTGTGGATGTCCAAGGAATGTAGTAATCTCTCCCCTTTGTTTTGAGGATTAGGATAAAAAGTAGGTAAATGTATGGCCTGATTTAAAGCTACCCTGGACACCACTTTAGGCATAAAGGACGGGTTGGTTCGTAAGGAAACTCTGTCCTGATGGAAGATGATAAAAGGTTGGACGGCCATGAGAGCCTGTAGTTCTGAAACTCTATGAGCTGAGGTGATAGCCAGAAGGAAAGCTGTTTTCCAGGACAAATATTGCAAATCTGATGAGGCAGCTGGCTCAAAGGGAGGCAAGGTCAGTTTTTCCAGCATGAAATTAAGATCCCAAGCAGGTATTGGTTGTTTTCTTGGAGGCCTTAAAATTCTTAGCCCCTCTGAGGAACTGCCTTAGGAGAGGGTGAGAGAATAAGGGTGGATCAGTGTTGTATTCTGCAGAAATGGCTGATGCATGGATTTTGATGGAGGAGAAAGAAAGTCCACTGCTTAGCAGTTCAGCCAAATATTGTAGTATTTGAGGTAAATTCAGTTTTCCAGGATCCTGGCCATTTTTCTCAATTCAGACACAAAAACGTTTCCATTTTGCGGAGTAAGCTTTTCTAGTTGATGGCCTTCTGGCCTCCAAAATGACATCCTGCACCTCCTTGGAGAGTAGGGCCTGTTGTGATGCTAAGGAATCTTCCATGTGGCTAGATTGAGTGTTTTTAGCTGGCTGTGAAGAGTTTTGAAACTGTGCTGAGTCAGAAGAAGAGGCATTAGAGGCAGGGTCCATGGTGGGAAATGCGTCAGGCTCCTCAGGAGTGGGTACAAGTGTTGCCTTGGCCAGTCCGGAGCAATGAGGATCATCTTTAGTCTGTCTGCTTTGGTCTTTAATAGAACTTTGGGCAGCAGAGGAAGAGGAGGGAAGGCATAAACTGTCATTGATGTCCAACTGAAGGAAAGACCATCCACTCTCCAGGCCTTTGGATGGAAGATCCTTGAGCAGAATTTTGACAACTGATGATTCTTGTGGGAGGCAAAGAGATCCATGTCTGGCCTTCCCCATTCTTGTATTATTTCTGTAAAAACTTTTGGATGCAATTTCCATTCGTGTGGATCTGTCATATTCCTGCTTAGGTTGTCTGCCAGCATGTTTTCCTTGCCTGGCAAGTACTGTGCTTGTAGTTCCATCTGTAAGTCCATGGCCATGTTCCAAAGTGACATGGCCAGTCTGCATAGGGGATAAGAATGTGTTCCTCCCTGTTTGTTTATGTACCACATAACTGTGGTGTTGTCCGTTCTTATCAATAGTTGACCTGGTTGTAGAAGGTCCTTGAAAGCTATAATAGCATTTATTACTGCTAGCATTTCTTTTGATTGATGTGAAGGTGCTTTTCTTTTGGGACCATTTGCTCTGAATGCACCGGTCTGTCATGTCGCCCCCAGGCGTAGTCCGAGGCGTCTGTTGTGATGACTTGATTTGCTTGAGGCTTGCTGAATGGAAGACCTGTGTTTGTTTGACATGCTTGAGCCCACCACAGAAATTCCTTTTGCAGACATGGAATTAGTGGTATTATTGTTTCCAAACTGTGGCTGTGTTGAGACCATATGTTTTTCAGGTACCATTGTAGTTTTCTCATATGCAGCTTTGCACATGGGATTAGTAAGATGCAAGATGCCATGAATCCCAGAGCCTGCAGGATTTTCCTTGCAGTCAGCCTGGTGCAATTTGCCAGTGTTCTGAAGTATTGAATTAGTTGCCCCTGCTTCTCTGGCGTGAGGTAGGCCATCTCGGTGTTTGTGTCCAAATTGGCACCCATGAAAATTATCTTCCGAGAGGGTATTAGCCTTGATTTCTCTTTGTTGACTGTGTATCCCAGAGAGTTTAATAACATTATTACATAAGCCAGATGTTTCAGAAGAATGTGCTTGCTGTCCGCTTGGATCAGGCAGTCGTCCAAATAAGGGTATATTTGTATCCTTTGAAGTCTGCAGTAGGCAATTACTGATGCCAGGCATTTCGTGAATACTCTGGGCACAGTAGATAAGCCAAAGGGCAATGCAGAGAATTGATAATGGGTTGAACCTGCAAGAAATCTGAGGTACCTTCTGCAATTTTGTCTGATTGGGACATGCAGGTATGCCTCCTTGAGGTCCAATGTTATCAGCCAAGACTCCTTGCCCAGCATGGGAAGAAGTTGCTGTAGAGTGAGCATCTTGAATTTTGGTACGAGTAGAAATTTATTTAGGATGGATAGATCCAAAATAGGTCTCCAATCTTTTCCCTTCCTTGGCACCAGAAATAGCCTGGAATAAAAACCTTGACCTTGTTCGTGTGTAGATACCTCTTGAATAGCTTTCATGTTTATGAGATCTGAAATTTGCCTTTGTGCCTCTGCCCTTTGATTGTGTGGCAGGTTTGGCATGCCTCTCATTTTGGAAGGGTATGAAAATGGAATTTGTAGCCTCTGTTTATAATGTCCAGGATCCATTTGTCCTTTGTGACAACATGCCAATTTTTTGAAAATAATGCCAGCTTTCCTCCTAAGGGGGCTGCCATTTGAGACCTGGTTGGCATGCAAAGGGGAAAGTCATTGGGTTTGCTTTCTGAAAGATTGCGAGTTGTCCTCACCACCTCTTTGTGTAGGAGCTTGCCATTGTCTGCCTCTATACGATCCTTGTGATTGTCCTCTGCCCCTCGGGCGCCTGTATCTGCCTCTTTGGGGTCTGTCTGTGGCAGGAAAGGACCAGTTTTTGGAAGGCCAATTTCTACTAAAACATGGGGGTTGAACCTGCAGAAATTCTTTCACAGTTTGCATTGATTTAGCCTTTTCCTCCATTTTCCGTAATACTTCCTCAGCATTGGCACCAAATAGTACATCCTTTTGAAGAGGGGCGTCTAGTAATTTAGCCATGATCAGGCAAGGCTTGTTCCTTGAGCCAGGCATGCCTACGTATGACTGAGCCTGTAAAAGCAGCTCTACATGAGGCCTCTAGAGCATCAAAACCACATTGTAAGGTATGCTTACCCACTTGTTCTGCACTATGCATCAAATCCTGCAACTCCTTCAAGTCTGGTTGTTCAGGTTGTGACATTTTACTTTTCAATTGTGATAACAAAAACTGTTGGTATTTTAGCATATGAAACTGACAGTTTAAGGCCCTCATGGATAAGGTAGCCGAGGTATATACCTTTTTTCCCCACCTTTCTAAGGATCTGGAATCTCTCGGAAGGCAATGGATTTTTGGCAATGGAGGCCTTAACTCCCTTGGGCCCCTGTGAGATGGTTTCTAGGTCAGCAGCATGGCTTTTGTATAGAAATTGGTGTGAGTCAGGAACCCTGTAGTACCTGTCAGGCTTAACTGGAGCTGGAGGTAGAGAGTCCGGGTTAAGGCAGGTCTCTGAGTAAACATCATCTAGGATGTCCAAGACAGGAGGTATAGCCAGAGGCCTGTGCTGGGGTAACAAAAGAAATTCCCTGAGCCTTTTCTTGGAATCTGAATAATCCTGGCCTTCCCAGTGGAAGTGTTCCCTTAAGGTATGCAAAGTTTCCCCAAATGAGTAATCCTCAGGGGGGGATACAGAAGGAATAGACTCCTCCACATCAGAGTCTTCAAAAGGGGAGTAAGACTGTTCCTGATCAACAGAGTGTTCTGAAATAATGGAGCCCTGATCAGAGAAGGGGGAATCTTCCTCCACTCTGGGCCTTTTGTCCGTAGAGGGCTGAGAACCTCTGATTAGAGTAATTAAATCCTCAGCCATTTTAAGCATCTGTTTCTTAGGCATGGGGCCTGGAGATGGGCCCTGTGTAGCTGGTCTCTTAGAGTGCATGGTTGCTTTAGACTTGGTGAAAGCCTTGATGGAGAAAGAAGAGGAAGGTCTGAAGACACCTTGAGTGGAGGTGGACCTGTCCACATTCTGTATTTCAACGCCAAGAGTGGCTTCGGTATCTGTAGTCGGGGTGTGGGCTGAGGAGCCTGCGACCTCGAGCACAGGAGACACCGCCAAAGATGTGTCGTCGGTAATCAGGGGCTGCATAGGTGCCTCGCTGAGAACCGGACCACGTGTAGTCGGCTTTGGCGTGGTGTTGGTAGAGGCCGCGGACCTCGAGTGTCGGTCCTTGTCTTTGCGTTTTTTAGACAAAACCAGAGTCGGAGTATCCGACGACATAGTATAGTTAAATGTTTTCCCAAAATAATGCTGGGCGAACTCCGCCCGACGCTTAATAGTGCGTTTGTTGAATGTAGTACAAAAGCGACAGACCGAGACGTAGTGGTCTGGGCCTAAACAAGGAATACAGAGGGAATGGAAATCCTTATGCGGTATTTGCTTCCCACAAGAAATACAATTATTAACTTTGTCTGACATCGGTCTGAGGCAAGAAAAGTTTCAACGGGTACTTAGCTTTTAAGAAGACTTCGGTTTCCAAATTTTCGTAATTTCAGGAGCTGGCCGACCGGCACTTGCGAACTGCTTCTGCTTCGGGCACCACGCGGCAAGAAAGACTGAAGAAAATGGCGTCGGCTGGTTCCTTTATACCCCTGTCGCACTGACATCAGGGAAGAAGCGATGACAACCGACGCCGGACCTAGACTTTGGAATTCGGCCGACCGAGGACCCGCCTGACGGCAGGAGAACCCATCTGTTATGACTGCAGCTGTATGCACGATGAACATCTACTGAATAGAAGAGGTAAGCCTTTTGGACATGGGTAGACTGGGACTGAAGGGGTAGGGAAGAGTACAAAGGGTAGTCAGGCTGACTTGTCTGGATAGGGAGGCCTTCCAGACTTAGGACTCCTGTCTGGTTTGTCTTGGAATCTTTCCCTATGCATTTTCTTGGCATTATGAGTGGGCCTGGACTTCCTGTGGGCAAAAACTGGCTTTGCAGGGTAGTTTCTCTGGTATCTGGGTACTGATGCAAGGAAAATTTGTATGCACCCCATAATTTTCCCCTGATCTTACAAGGATTTAAACAAACTGGCTGCATCAGGGCAAAATAACAGGTCCCTATTCAAGGGGGGGGTCTAGAAAATTGGCTTTAATGTCCTTCAGGAGGGATTGACAGTGTAGCCATACATACCTTCTAATAACAGAACCTGTAGCAGCTGCTTTGGAGGAAGCTTCCACTGCATTATAAATGCATTTTATCCTATTCCTGACCAGTTGTGAAGCCCAAGTGACCACAGACATGGCCTTTTGCCTACAGGTAGTCCTATCATAGAAGCCACAGTTTTGGTTGTGTTCTACAAGACTAACAGGAAATAATTAGCCATTTGGGTGCAACAGTTCAGAGCTCTGAAGGGCAGGGTGTAGGAAAGGTTTACCGCCTTTCCCAGTCTATCCATTGCTCTGCTTTTTTTTATCTAACGGAAGGACACTATCACCAGGGAAGAGTTTAGCAGACCTGATGGTAGACATAGAGAACATGGAAGGATCTGCCAAGGGTTTCTGTGCAAGAACTTTAAAGCTTCAGGTACTTCATAGACTTGATCAGGCCTTTTAGGAGCGGGCGGGTGACAGAGTCAGGAACAATAGACGCAGATGCAAAGGCATACAGGAAGGCCTCCAGGACAGGAGGGACTGGAGCAGGAATGTCTACCTCAAATATATTTTTTTTTCTGAGGGGGGGGGGGCACAACAGAAATGCATTTTGAATCACATTCAATGATTTTTATTATGTTCCAAAATAAAACAACAAACCAGAACCAAATGCTTTAGGAGAGGAATTTTATTCTAAAACTAGAACTTTTGTCTCTTAAATAAATAACGAGATTTCATCAGATTTAAAATCCTTCACAACAATCCATATTTAAATGAAAAGGTCTAGTCAGATGACATCCTAAACCAATTGCCCAAACAAACTGTTCTTAAATCAAAACTTAAAAGACACAATTTTAAAAGCATAAAGAGAAAAAAAAACATATGATCAAAAAACAAATATATGTTGAAAGCTTTTTGTATACATCATTTTAAAGAAAACACTCACAATTAACCCAGTCATGCCTCGTATGCAAATCGGTTTAAAAACTTACCAATGAAAACAAGACAGTTCTAAGTCCAACCCAACCAGTGGGAAAAAATAATAAAATGAAATTGTCCAATCATTCATCTACTTCCTGATCATAATTTCAAAAGGCAGCCAATAGATGCCATGTTTAAGTCCAGGCCAACTCACCACATTAAAAGCTAAATTCCAGTACAATTCTTGTTTTTCTAAATGTAATGCCCAAGCTTCATTCCTAATATTCTGTGCGACTTTCTCAAAAATAATAAATCGGGATAAAACAGAAATATGCCTATATAAGGCATTAGTAGACCAGTCTTTTTTTACGGATTTCATACTGGTGCTCATAAGTCCCATCACCCAACCCGTGCTTGGTTTTACCAATATAAAAACCCAAGCATTGTTGGCACAAAGCTGCGTAATTTATGCCTAGAGTCTCACAATTAAAATTTTCCTTTCACATAAAACAGAGCACCATTTATTTCAAAGTTCAATGATATGTATATGTGAACAATAGGGGCAAGAACAGCATTTATCCATGAATGGATTACATGTACTTTTTTTTTAACCAAAGTGTATTCAATAAGATCTTTAAAATTAAAGTCCCAATTGTACATGAAACATGATTTTTCACCTACTTTCTTTCTTATGTTATGATCATCAGTTAAAATGACACAGTTTTTCAACATAATATCCCCAATAGCCATGCTATCATAATTAAAAGATGCAAAGAGAAATTCTGAGTATGAGCATATGCTCATGCACAACGGATGTATCAAAAGATTCACCTGTAGTAGTTGCCATAGAAAAAGGTTCAGGCTGAGTAGTGGCAATTAAAATAGGAGAGAAATCATTATTTTTCCTTTTTGAAATCACTTCGTATCCGACGTCAACAAATTCCTGGGGGGTATCCTCCTTTATAAAACATACAACTTAAATGTTCACATTCAATAAGAAAGTCATCAAAAGTAGTAGTCATACAAGCTGCCCTAACAAATTGGCCTTTTAAACACCGATTTCTTTTGGCTAAGGGGGTGGGAGCTATTAAAAAGGTAAGAATTTTGTTTTGTATTTGAGCAAGTCTGTTTTCTATAAATCTTTGGGATGTAACAACCCTGGACTAAATCATCTTTTTCTAATAAAACATCCAGATAAGGAGTATAATTGACCCCAATTTCATGGGAAATTTTCAAGAAAGACAATATATTATTCAGATACTCAATGAAATTGGGGATAGACTCTACGTTATGTTTCCAAACAATTAAATATGTTGTCCAGGTATCTTAAGTACATTTCACATGCTTCAAACCACTTCTTTTGAAAAAGAAACAGATTCTTCCTCTCCAACATTACAATTATAGCAAATAAGCCCCTACAAGTAGCCCCCATAGCCACACCCTTCTGCTAAACAAATTATTCATTGTCAAAAAAAGACAATTGTTCTTTAGAGCAATTTCCAACAAGTCTTCAAACAAGTTAATGACATCTTGCTCAATGCCCTTTCTATACAAAAACTCTGTGAACCATAGAATACCTAACTCGTGGGATCACAGAGTACAAGTCTTTCACATGGATAGTAATGAACAAGTTAAAGGATGTAACAGAGGGCCTACATGCCAATAATTCATCAACCCATTGCGACAGCCATTGGACCAAAAGTGACAGGTTCCCAAATGACATGGCTAAATTGGAAGGATCATCATCAGCAAGTAATGGCTGCACAATCAAACCAACTCCTGTAGCCATAAGGTCATGCAAAGCACAAACTAAGAAACCCAAGAAAAAGACACAAACTCCAAAATAAACCAATAGGATTATTTGGATAAAAGACTTATGGTGGGGCTTTTCGAAGATGCATATAAACCAGTCTCAAAAAATGAATTCAATATTGTGCATCATAAGATACAGTTGTAACTTAAGGATATGTTATTGGAAAAATGTATTAATCTGTTGACTCACCGGTCATCTCAACCACTTTTAGTCTTCCAAAACTTCACAAAGACTTAAAATGACCCACCCATGCATGCTATAGTGGATGCTCGGAATTGTATTACTGCCCCTTTTGTGAAGTTTTTTTAGATCAAGTTAAAACATCTTTTAAGAAATGAAGAACATTTATGCATCGATTCCCGAGATTTTTTTTGAAAGTCTACAATAAGTTTACCTTTAACCATTCCTTTGTGTTCATTACTATCGGTGTCAAAGACTTGTACTCTGTGATCCCACGAGTTATGTATTCTATGATTCACAATGTTTCTGTATACAAAAGGGCATTAAGCAACATGCCAATTGCTCTAAAGAACAATTAGATCTTTTTTAAAGTGAATATTTTGTTCAGCTGAAGGGTGTGGCTATGGGGGCTTATTTGCTAATATTGTAATGTTGGAGAGGGAGAACGGATTTCTTTTTCAAAATAAGTGGTTTGAAGCCTGGGACATGTACTTAAGATACCTGGAAGACATATTCATTGTTTGAAAACATAATGTAGAGTCTATCCCCGATTTCACTGAGTATCTGAAAAACACATCATCTTTTTGAAATTTTCCCATGAAATTGGGGTAAATTGTAATCATTATCTGGATGTTTTATTATACAAAGATTTAGCCCAGGGTTGTCACATCCCAAAGATTTATAGAAACCCAACTTATTCGAACAAATTATTACATTTTAATAGCTCCCACCCCCTTAGCCAAAAGAAATCAGTGTTTAAAAGGCCAATTTTTTAGGGCATCTTGTATGACTACTACTTTTGATGACTTTCTTATCGAATGTGAACATTTAAGTTGTATGTTTTCTAAGAGAATACACTCAGGAATTTATTGACAATGTCTGACACAAAGTGATTTCAAAAAGGAAAAATAATTATTTCTCTCCTATTTTAATTGCCACTACTCAGCATGAACCTTTTTCTATGGCAACTACTACAGGTGAATCTTTTAATTCATCCGTTGTGCATGAGCATATGCTCACACTCAGAATTTCGCTTTAGCTTTTACTTCATCTTTTAATTCCGATAGCATGGCTATTAGGGATATTATGTTGAAAAACTGGGTAATTTTAGCAAGAGATAAAAGTAGGCAAAAAAACATGTTTTATTTACAAGAGGGGCTCTTACTGAACGCACTTTAAAAAAATACATGTAATCTGTTCATGGATAAATGTGGGTCTTTCCCCTATTGCTCACATATACACACCGGTGAACTCTTTGAAATAAATGATGCTATGTTTTACTGTATATGAAAGGTAAATTTAACTGAGACTAGAGGCATAGTTTAGGCAGCTTTGTGCCAACAATGCTCTGCTTTTTATATTGGTAAAACTGAGTGCAGGTTGTGTGATAGGATTTATGAGCAACGGTATGAAAATTTATAAAAAAAAAAGAGCTCTATTAATACCTTACATAGGCATATTCCTGTTTATCAAAATTATTTTAAAATTTACTATTATTGAGAAGGTCACACAGAATATTAGGAGTGGAGCTTGGACGTTACATGTAGAAAAACGAGACTGTACTGGATTTTAGCTTTTAATGCAGTGGATTGGCCTGGAGGTTAATGGCATGCCATCTATTGGCTGCCTTTTGCAATTAATAACAGGAAACAAGTGAATGATTTGGACAACTTTATTTCATTATTAATTTGGCAAGGGTTGGGTTGGACTCGGAGCTCTTTTTTTTCCACTATTGAGTTTTTAAACCGATTTGTATATGAGGTGTGATTGGGTTAATTTTGAGTGTTTTCTTTAATATATATTATACAAAAGGTTTTCAACACATATTTTTGTTTTTCATTATATTTTTTCTCTTATATTTTTAAAAGTATGTCTTTTGAGCTTTGTATTAAGAACTGTTTGGGTGATGGTTTAGGATGCCATGTGACTAGACTTTTTCATTTAAATATGGATTGTTTTGAAGGATTTTAAATCTGATGAAGTCTTATTTGTTTTAAGAGATGCAAACACTACTTTTCAAATAAAATTCCTCTCCTAAAGCATTCGGTTCCAGTTTATTTTATTTTGGAGTTTGTGTCTTTCTCTCGGGTTTCTTTGTTTTATTATGTTACACATAATTCCCCCAAATGAAAATTTGTCAAAAGGGGAATTTGTGCAAACGGAATCTTTGTCAGAAACCACTTGGCCTGGAGAACAGATCTGAGAGGAGTAGGCCAAGGAGTGCTTATCAGAGGCAGAGCCATCCTCTTCATCCTCAGAAGATGATGCTAAATGATGCAAAAGATAGTGGCTTGAGTGCCATTAAGGCCTTACACAGGCCAGGGTGAAATCCATCTACTCCTTTTCCTTGGACAGGAAACATTTTTACTCTTTTTTTTCACCCCAGGTGTGACATCCACTTTCACAAGACATGTAGGTTCCAATCTCTGATAAGTGATCCTGGTATTTTTTTCTCTAACTAAAATTTGCAGTATACCAGTATATGGGCTTCCCGTTCTCACCAGGGTCTGTAAACAGTCATTTTAGATGTGTGAAACTCAGATGCCATACTAGCCTCTGGTTGGATCACAGTAACAGGTATCTGAAAAGGCATACTGCAGGCTCCAAGATCTCAGCGGGTAAGTCAAGTCATACTGGGCAGGCATAATGCTGGGCCTAGGTCTGTTAAATTTCTTCTTCGGCATTGATGGGACATTAGGGGTGGAATAGTCCACCATTTTAGCCAGGGCAAGATGTTTTAAGGTGGTGGAATAGTCCACCATTTTAGTCAGGGCAAGGTGTTTTAAGGTGGTGGGTTTCTAAGTATTGAAGGAAAAAAGTATTGCCTGCAAGGATTTAGATATGGAGAACTGGCGAACTGTACAATTCTTATAATTCTGCTCTGTGTTGAAACAAGAAGCAGTGGGAGTGGACTTCTTTGTAGGGAGTCTGCGAACTACAATTGCACTTCTCCTCTTAGCTGACATCTAATAAAGTACCAAACAGCAATACTAGCAAGAAAATCAAGGTAGGTTCCCAAAGGGGCACTTCTCTGGATCAGTGAAAGCTAACGGCACCAAACAACCACGTGTAGAACAGACCATTGGGTGAAGGACCTGCATTTGGCCTGGCGGCAAGAATCTGGGGTTTTACCCTAATATGTCCACAGCCTTGGGTCATTCATCATACATATGGCTCTATAGAATATTTTGGCTTTGGTACCCCAGCTGAGCTTCAAGGTTATCTGGCGAGCAAACCCAGCAATTTGGAATACTGCAACAGTGATCTAAGGAAGGACACCTGCACTTCCTTCAACTCATACTGCCCCAGCCAACATTTTTAGTACAACCTAACAGCCTAGATACTTCTTACACAAGTCCCAGACACCATTTTATAGCCACAACACTTAATTTATAGCCTTCTGCATCCTCAAAATCTGTCACAAGTCACTTCCTAGTCCAGGCACTTCCCCATCAACAAATGCATGTGGGCAGCACAGGTCACACAATAACATGGACGAGGGTAATTAATGCTTATGTCATAACACGACCCAAAGTTCAAGAGCATGCCCATAACTTGAGAACTTTTCTTGGACACCCATTTACAAATCAAACACTGCTTGGTGGAGACAGACTTATTAATAGTCTATAGGTATTAACCAGTTCTATAATCCAAAGCTGTCTGGCTATCATCAGTTCAGCACAGACGTAACCTGGCATCAAACTGTAAAACTGTACTCATGTATGCCAAGGAGAAACGCTAAACCTACATTTACATAAATAGCTGTATCTCCCCACAGACAGATACACACAGAGACAAACACTCTCCTCTCTTGGTTTTCTTGGTTTTATGATACAGTCCCAGCAAAAGCACTCTGAGAACAGTTTCCATAAACAAAGCTAGTATTAGGCCTACTTCAAATAAGCATTTTCTATGAAGTAAACAGAAAATACACTTAGCAGCTTTACTTTATTATCCTTTCTCTGTCAACTCTTTTTTATTATAAAAGACGTATACAGTAAATTGAGAATATTAGACACCAAAAGAAATGCAGGTTTCCAAAAGCAGTTTGAAATCTTTTTTTTTTTGCATAACAATCTGTTACAAACTGTTAATATGTACATATTTTTTTCAGACAAGTAGTACATTAACAGCTCCATCACCACCAGCGAATCATGATACAAGCACTGCAGCTGCTTTGGTCTTCTTTCACCAATAGATGAAAAACGATGATACAGAACACTGAAATCAGAGCACCAGGCCAAAATACATCATTATGATGGATTATACTTCACCTCCCCCTCCAGCCAAATTAAGCAATGCCAATGTGGACTTGTAACTTTTCAGAACACTTCTGTCGTACTACTAAAACTCAGAATTCATACAAAGCAAATAAAATGGAAACATAATTGTAATGGTTGGTTTATAGGTCAATGTCCTGACTGGAGTCAGGAAAAAAAAAACAGACCCATTGACATGAGGATGACAAAGTCTCAATGGTTCACACAAACAGAAAAGGAGAAGTACACCCACTCACTACAAACGTGACAGAGGATTACTATATGCATGACAGTTAAAACATACTTTAAATCCCTCAAACTTAAAATATCCTAATCAAAAGAAAATACAAAAAAAATGCATTTTCCATATTTTGTGGGGAACCAGCACCACAGGAAGTGGGGGTGTGCTTACTATGCCCCTTTACAGACATTTGTAATTCTGATATTGCTGTGAGGTCAGATGTATCAAAAAGTCCAACCTGCAGCAACAACTGTTGAAAACTGAAAAAAAAAAAAAACCCAAAAAACAAAAACGCTCTCTAGCATGAGGTCAGAGCATTTGTCAATGTGCTGGATGCTGACAAATTGCTAATACTCAAATTCATCAGTCCTTGGCAGTTATAAGTACTAAAAATTTGCCATTTCAGACTGGTAAAGTATATAAGCTATAATGTAGAAAACCCTAACAGGAGGACTTAATGAACAGTGACCAACTGCCCCCTGGGGGCCACTAACTAGCACAGTAAGTGGACAGTGTACACTGTGGCAGTGGCTCATGTGAAGCAGTAGTCAAAGAGGAATGGGGACCCACATTTTCTTTCTCCATTTTTCTGCTCCATGGAAGCCAAGCAGCCAAGTATGTCTTTTGGAGGATATCAGTGTATACAAAAAACTACCTATGTACATATAACGGAAACATACAAACTCCCCATAAACAATTCTAGAAATGTAGGTCAAGCCTCCTTCAATTTGTTGTATTAATGCAAAAAAAGTAATCATAACACAAAGATAATTATACTGCTTTTTTCACAACTTTACTACACATTATCACACATTATCACATAGTTTCAAGTAGCAGACATGCATTTTGCACACTTGCATCAAATCAGCAGACTCTACAACAGTCCCAGAGAGCAGACTTCTGTTCCATGACTACATTTTCTACCTGCAAAATTATTTCTTCAGATATAAAATGTAAATTAAATTACAATAAACACACCATTTACCTAAAAGTAGCTGGATAAAACAGTCTGTGCACGAAATCTGTCTCTATATTACTGCAGCATAAAACATTAAAACTGCCAAACTATATCAACCCCCTCCAAAATAAACATGCTAATTAAAATAAGAAAAAAATAAACTACATTAAACAAAGTTACCAAAACTGGAATTCCTAAATTAAACTAAGAACTGGCCTCAGAATCTCTAAGCAACTATGTATATATAAAAGAACAACTGAACCAGCATTGTAGCTCCTGTGTTTGTAATCTTTTTTATTTCTGATTAAACTTTTCTTGCCACAGGAGTTTGCAACATTGGCACATTTGCTTACTTCATGTTATAGAAGTAATATGCACAGCTCCAGGGGACTTGTGGATGTGCACTGACGCCATCCAATGACATACGGTGGCCACAGATGGTGTTCTGTGCCACACAGTCAGTCTAGCTATGCACTGTGTGTGTGTGTATGTGGGGGGGGGGGGGGGTCACATTGTGTCACTAAATGCAACTGGGTAGCTTCTCCTAGCTGCCTGATCACAGATGGGCGCACATATTCTACAATTATAAAACCAAGCAAGCTTATTTTGCAATTTTTTTAACTGAAAACTTAATTGTGGGGTATGAATAAAAAAATGGAATGCTGGATTACTTCACAATTCCTCTTTACAATTCATTGCCCTTATGCACATTTCATAATTTGTTCATGTTCAGCTAAACATTACCCCTTTTTCCCCTTCCCTACCAGGCAAGGGAATGTAAAGCTCACTGTCTGAAAACTATGCATGTGACAGCTTTAGTATAGTCCAAGTGGCAAATGAAAATGTAATCTTTCACCCTGTGATGGTCTGCATACATTTGCGTGCAAGCTCGACTTGCTTTGGATCACAAAAGTGCTGAAGTAGATTTTACAAGTGCAAATGTTAGCTATACAATGTACAGAAGAGATACAAAAAACATCAAAGCTAATGAGCAAAGATGGACAGCAAGAAGCATTGAGGGGGGGGTCACTATGAAATCTGGAAAAGGCAGAATAATTTGCAGAAAAGATGTACATATAATCCCTCATTGTGACAAGACAAAAGGAGCTGGCAGAACACATCATTAGCAAGGTACAGGACAGGGAGGCATTACTGATGGGAATCTAATACAACACATGCTCACTGGAACACCCTGACTGCAAGTCTCATCAAATGCACTGCAGTCCTGCAAGGGATGGGCCAGAGACTGATAGTTCTAGAGCCCATTCATGAAACAGCAAATCAGAACGTGGTTTTCTTAAATGCAAAGGAAGTGAGGATTTCTGATCTGAACCAGGGCACCTAGCTTGGAACAAGATACCACCAAACAGTAAGATTTTCAAGACATTAAAACTCTAGAGTAAATAAACGAAGTCTATGTAAATGACCAATGGAAAAAACACAAAAGCAGCCTTCCCAGAAGCCACAAATATTCAGATCAAGAAAGAAAACTGTAGTTTTTAAACTTGGCTAAATTAAAGGCTAGAGAAAAAGATGAAAATATGGCATGTAGATACCAAGCAGAAAGAAGGAAGGCAAACAATACTAAATACAGTATAGTAAAAAGTCAGGAAAAGTAGTCAGAAAAGCAAAGGCACAAACCAAAGGAAAAAAAAGAAATTATGTCTTGCCATAATGTTCCATCTGTATTGTTGATGATCTTCCATTCTTCACTGATGGGTTCAGTTGCAAACCCTTGGTACAGAGTCGGCCAAATACCAAGCTTGCGTACACCAAAAACTCTCGAGCTAAGCTGCTACTCACAATACCCTTCTCCCATTTACCTCAGATCGAGTTTGCATGAAACATAGAAATAACAAGCAGAGGCCATTTCTGTGCAAAAACCCTGAAAACACCACAAGGTCTTATAAGATCCACTAGGAGCCTTTGGTAGGGGTCAGAGGGTGGGATGTGATGAATGGAAGATCAACAACACAGATGGAAAGTTATGGTAAGACATAACTTCTTTATCTGATGTTGTTAATCTTCCCATTCATCACTGATGGGACAGAATCCCAAGCTACTTGAAAACCTGGGTGGTCCTTATGGAAGAACATTCTTGAGTACCATTGAGCCAAAGGCCACTCTTCCCCTGGAGACCACGTCCAATTTGTAATGCTTGATGAACGTGTGAGGTTTAGCCCAAATGGCTGCTGTGCAAATGTCGTCCATGGAGGCTCTGGAGTGAAAAGCAACAGAAGTTGCTATGGCTGTCGTTGAATGTGCTTTGATATTGGCAGGTTTGGGCTCATTTGCTTGAGAGTATGAAAAGGCAATACAATCTCGGAGCCATTTTGATAAAGTGACTTTAGATATGGCACAACCCATTTTTGGTCCAGACAAGGAGATAAAAAATTGATCTGACTTGCGGACAGATTTAGTAGTAAGTAAAAACGTAATTGTCTATGTACATCCAATGAATGTAGACAGTATTCTCCCTTATTGGAATAATTTGGGAAAAACACTGGAAGTTCAACGGACTGGTTCACAGAGAAATCAGAAATCACTTTGGGGAGAAAAGATGGAATAGTACGAAGAGATACTCTGTCTTTATGAAAGATTAAATATGGACTCTTAATGCACAAGGCTTGTAACTCTGATATCCATCTAACTGATGTGACAGCCACCAAAAACAGGGATTTTCCATGACAGAAATTTAAGGTCACATTTTGCTGCAGGCTCAAAAGGAGGTAATGAGAGAGACTGTAATACCAGAGACAGATTCCATGCCTCTAAAGGCCGCCTGATTGGGGGTCTGCTATGAAAAACTCCTTTGAGAAAGGTCTTGCATATGCTGGTAGAGATAAGTGGAACGCCATCTAGGCAGTTATGAAAATTGGAAATAGCTGCTAAGTGGACTCTGATAGTAAAAGCTGATGCTCCATTCTCAAAAAAACTCAGAAAGGTATTGAAGTATAATGTATACAGGAGATGAGAGAGGGTCTACCATCTGTTCTTTAGACCAGAGAGTGAATCCTTTCCACTTATCTCTGTAGAGTTTTCTGGTGGATGGCTTATGGGAGGCTAGAATAATATTGCGAACAGCTGAGGAGAGAATATCCTACCTAGCAACTAACGGAAGTGGAGAAACCAAGCTGTCAGCTTGACAGTGGACAGATTCGGGAGAGTCAACCCTTGGGCGTGAGAGATCAAGTCCAGACGAGTCCCCAGGATCCATGGAGGTTGCAACAGGTGAGGCCAAAGGGGAACCACACTTAACGAGGCAATGAGGATCACCATGCATCTCAACCCAGCTGTTTTCTTCAAAAATAGGGGTATCAAGGGAATTGGAGGATAGGCATAGAGGAGACCCGCAGGCCAATCATGAGTCAAAGTGTCTCTCGGGGACTACCCCTCTGTGGGAAAAAGGGCAAAGAAGCTCCTGCATTTGTTGTTCAAACAGGAAGTGAAGAGATCGCAGCAAGGCTAACCCCATTTCTGCCATCACATTTGGATTGAGAGACCACTTGTGTGGAAGGAGAATGCATCTGCTCAGCCTTCCCGGGATATGTGTTACTATAAGAAAGTGGTTGGAAGCTATTGCCCAGTGCCTAATTCTCATAGCCTCTCGACACAGGGGGTAGGATTTGGTCCTTACTTGTTTATTTATCAGACTACTGACATACTGTCCGATTGAATTGCAATTGTTCCCGATGGAAGGAGTGGATGTAATGCCTGCAACGCTAACAGCACAGCTCTCAACTCCAGAAATTTGATATGCAAGTTGGTCTCTAAGTTGGACCATGTGCCTTGGACTGTCTTTCCCTGAAAATGGCCCCCACCCCATCAGGGAAGCATCCATGGTCACCGTGGTGTTGGGTTGAAGGATCTGGAAGGGACGACACCAACGTTTTTCATCTGGCCTCATCCACCAGAGAAGATCTTGCTTGCAAGTGTTGGTAATGAGGATCTGTGAGTTTAGGGGGTGAAGGTTTGCCAACCATTGGGACAACATGAGCCATTGTAACAGTCTTATGTATAATCTTACCAGAGGAACAAATCGGAATGGCTGCAGCCATAGACACCAGAACCTGGAGAACTTCCCTTGCCGACTTTTCTTCGACAGAGCATCACTTGTACTTGCAATCTTAATCTCTGAAGCCTGTGAGCTGGTAGAGAAACCAGGCATGTTCAAGTACAGAAAACTGCCCCTATAAATTCCAGTGGTTGGGTAGGTTGTAGATTGGATTTCTCCCAATGGATTGTGATGCCCAGAGACTCCACCAGTGAGAGTGTGTAACAGAGGGCTATAGTCAAGAGATGCTTGGTGGGGGCGGAGAGGAGCCAATCGTCTAAATATGGAAACACCTGGAATCCCTGAAGTCTCAGATGAGCTGTCACCACTGCTAGACATTTCGAGAACACTCTGGGGGCCATCAAGAGACCGAATGTCAGGGCTCTGAACTGGTAATGACTGTCTCCTAGCCAGAAGTGAAGGAGAAGCGAAGGAGACTCTTGAAGTGTTTGTTCATTTTGATGTGGTAATACACATCCCAGAGGTCTACTGAGCACATCCAAACATCCTCCTGTAAAAAAAGGGAGAATGGATTGAATAGTGACCATGCGGAATTTGGTTTGAACTACTGATTTGTTTAGATGGCTGAGATCCAAAATGGGTCTCCAGTCCCTGGTCATTTTTGGCACCAAAAAGAATCTTGAGTAAAATCCTGATCCCCATTGGTCTGGGGGGACTGGTTGGATGACTCTTTTTTTTTAAACACAGCTTTTTTATCTCTGAAGTCGTTTCTTCCCTTTGACTGGGTGGAACATCGGGAAGGTGTTTTGAAAGTTTTGGACATGATGTTAGAGGAATGTAATAGCCTCTGTAGTGGATTCTCTGCACCCAGCGATCTTTTGTAATAGAATGCCAGGCAGTTTGGTGCACAGAAAAATGAGCCCTGACTGCTTACAGAGGAAATCAATCGGGCAACGCTTCAGAAGCGCTGATAAGACCATCTGGAGAAAGAATCCCTGCAGTCTTGATTTCAGGGACCTCCTCTGCCTCTAAAAGGGGTGTCTTCCACCATTGAAACACCCTCTACCACTGGGGGAATCCTCACCACGTGTGTTATGGAAAGGACCTTGAGAGTTTTTGTGCCATATTTTCCTACTCCTCTGGTTCCTGTAAAAAGAATGTTGGGGCTTGGGAAAATGTAGGCCAATGGCAGACAAGGTCTTTCTGTCCAGCTCACATCTGGCCAGTGTGTCCTTTACTTTAGGACCAAACAAGGAAGATGGTTCAGTAGGGGCGTTCAAAAAAGAGGACTTGAAGGAGTCCGCGAGGTCACAGATGCGCATCCAGGCATGACGCCTCATAACTATGCCTGCACCCGCAGCTCTAGCTGCCCCTTCGGTTGCGTAGAAGAGCAGCCTTATGGACGAGTTGGACATAGACCAAAGGGTGGCAAGTTGAGAGACAACAGTGTCTCATGCCCAGTCAGAAACTTGACCCGCAAGGACTCCAGAAAGTTCAGATATCAGATCCCTTTGGAGCCTCATGAAATGTGCCAAGTAGTTCAGAGACCTGACTGCAAAGGTCACTGAAGCAAAGACTCATTTTCCTAGGCTGTCCACAGCCCAGGACTCTCTGTTGGGCAGGCGAACAGTAGGACTTTCCTCCGCAAGGTCCTTTTTAGTGGCCACTGCAACTACCATAGCGTCTACTGGCAAGCCTCTAGACCAGTGGGGATGCTCCTCTGGTGGGGAAAGAAGCTCGTCTGGTCTCCAGGGAATGGCCTCAATAGAATCAGGGTTCTTCCACGGATGCTGCACGATGAGCTGGACTAACTCGTCAGCAGGTGGGGTCACACAAGAAGTAGAAGACTGACAGAGGAAAGCCTGCAGGAAGATGGACTCCTCTGAGGAAGGGTTAGAAGGCTTCCAGCTACCCTCTGTTTCAATATTTCCAGTATGTCTCCAAAGAAGACATCATCAAGGGGTGACCGTGAGGACCCCTCCCCATCATCGTAGTCCGTATCCTCTGTGAGAGACTCCTCCAGGGAGTCTTGTTTCCTCTTACATGCCTTCTTCCGAGGAGGTTCTTCAGTGGGGATGTCTGAAGAAGACTCAGAAGGAAGAATATCCTGAACTGGGGTTTCTTGAGGCTTCTGCTCTCGGTGTCCTGGGGAGGTGGCCCGTGGTAGCTGTGGCTCAGAGGGAGCAGGGGGAAGATCTGATGTAGGAGGAGTGCTTTCAGAAGCAAGCGCTCTCTCCATCACCTGGAAAGCAGGCCCGCCTGAAGAGGAATGGGAGCCCAGAACAGAGTAGGACAATCTCGGAACCAGGGTCACACCCCACTCAGTCAGACCTGCTCCCAGGGATGGAGCCTCAAGCAAGATTGGGGCAGGAGCTGCCCCCGGATCAGAGGACGGAACCGATAAAAAGCTTGGAACCGTACTCAGAACAGAGTGTTCCACCCCTAACCATGAGACTGAGGAAGGGACGGTTCCGATGGAACCAAAACCCCAAGGGGTTGCCTCGAAGCCTCAGTGAGGGTCACCGTCAGTGCCGAGGAGTGGGTTCCTACCAAGGACGTCGGAGCTATGGGCCTCGGAACTGACGGATCAGAGGAAGGAGTATAAGTGGGAGTCCTAGGAGCAGCAGACCCAAAACCGGAAGTGTGACGAGTCTTAGGAATGTTTGTTATCCCTCTGGCTGTCAACAGCTGAACCAGCAGGGGCACCCCATCGAATTCAGAAAGGCTCCTGGTGGACCTGAAGGGGAGTCAGGCCGGTCCAGAAAACGGCTACAAGTCTGGCCTAAGAACGGGTCCAATGCAGGAGAGTACCGGGTCTGTGGTGTTTGAGTTGTCGGCACCATAGTCTCTAACTTGGAGACAGGCAATAAAGGAATCAATGGCATCGAAAAGGGACTCTGTGCCGAGGAGGCACTCGGAGTCGAAGTTATTATCTGTTCCAAAGGGATTGTCGGAACTGTCTTCGGTGTGTTAAAGGGTGAAGTTAATGCTGAAACTATTGAAGGCAGTAAGGTCGGAGCCGTAATAGTGGCTGAAGATAGGACTGAAGCTGTAGCTGTCGGGTGCTGAAGGAGGCGCCGACGAAGTCCCTGAAATATCTGACACTGGATGCAACTGGAGCTGAGCTTGGAACAGAAGCAACAGGCGTAGTTGGAGCTGATGAAGCAATCTTGTGTTTGGTTCAAGACTTGTGGGCCTTGTGTTTAAGAGGGATTTCAATGTGGACGTTTTTGTCCTTCACTGGAGGGGTTGAGACCTCCGATGCAGAGACTAATAGGCCTTTCAAAATTAGTTTATTTTTTTCTCTTGTTCAGCATCTGTTAATTAAAACTGTGGCAAATCTGGCAAGGAGATTTCACACAGAGGTGAGAAACCCCCAGACAATACACACAATCATCGTGCAAGTCACTGTTAGGGAGTTTGCCATTACAGGAAGTGCAATGTTTAAACCTCGAAGTCCCTTTTTTTTCAGACATATCCATACACACAAAAAAAACAAAGTACTGTTTAGAAAGTGAGAAAAGGAAAGCAGAAAAGGGAGATACCAACGATGATATCAAACGATACCACAAGGGTAGGAGACGGTGTACCAACGATGGTATAAGAAATACCCGATGCGTAGAGCTAGATAGATAAAGAGGGTAGAAAACGAGTTAGATTAGAAAAAGGTTCAAACATACACAAATATTTACAAAACTTAGCTGGAGAGCTCAGTGAAACGGTGCGCGGCAAATGAGATCTGGGGTAAATTGGAGAAGGGCATTGTGGGTAGCTGCTTAGCTTGAGAGATTTTTGGTGTACGCGAGCTTGGTATTTGGCCGACTCGGTTCCGAGGGCTCGGAACCAAACCCATCTGTGATGAATGGGAAGAAGATTAACATCAGATGATAGCTTGCTCAAAATAAGAGATGAAAAACTTCACAGGTACATAAGGAACAGAGACAAAAGAAAGGATAGTGTGACTTTAGAAACTAGATGGGGGTGGGCAGAAAAGGATCTTAACACAGTCATGAAAGAGACTGGAGGACATTACAGAAACATTTAAGTGCTTCAAGGTTTTTTTTTTTCAGATGAGATGTGTTTATATAGACCTCCTTGCACAACAAGGTAGGGTTTTACAATCTCAAGGGACAGACACAAGGAAGGTTTTTTGTAGAAAGGTGTGGAATAACTACAATTACTTTCCTAAAAAGAGATGGTAATACCAAACACAGTGGCAGATCTGAAGACTGCATGCAACAGACAAGTCAATGCTAATTCTAAGCAGCAGGAAAATGCAAATAAACTACCAATTATATGTAACAGATTAACTAAAAGTAGAAAGATAGTGTGTGTACACGGTCCTTTATCTGAAATAAAAATGTACATCTCTTATAAGTCAGCTCTGTAGGCACAGCAAAGTTCCTCCAACTGTGACGCAAGTGATTGGGTTCTGTGTAGCAGGTCCAGCACCAAGAAGCCAAATAGAAGGGGAAGGGCAAGGTAGTTAGTGGTCAGCTCTCATCATGGAAGAGGGAAGTAGAGTGAGTTACCACCTGCTAAACAAGTGTCCTCTGTACATCTTGGACAGGTTTCTGGTCTGTAGTAAAGTACTGCTTCAGTATACACCACCATGCCAATGGGACCAGTTTTTCATTGACAATAACAGCAAAACAGAAAATCACCCACTATGGAAAAGTGCCGCCTAATGCTTGATCCTCACCTTTCACTAATCTCATAATAATAATTGTGGATGGCAAAAGGTTAGGCTCACAGTATTTTGGTTCATAGGTCAGTACCAAAATGCTAAGAACCTAACCTTTTGGTTAAAATAAGTCTGGATGGCAAAAGGTTATCATTTCTTAGTTTACAACCAAATTATTTGTAAGCTATACACAAAGGTAAAAACATAATGCAAATAACATTAGTGTACGTTTAAATGTAGTACAAATTATGTAACAGAACAGATTGCAACTGCAGAATGCATTTTAACACAGTTGAAATGTAGCAGTCATAGAATCAGGATCATAGGCAATAAAAATGGATTAAGCTGCATTGAACATAATGCCACTGCAGTTATCTGGGACAGAAACGATCATCCCAAAGAACCACTGGTGGGATCAAAACAATAACCTTTTTATAATGTTACAGTGTTACAGACTCTTTGCAAAAAAACACAGGCTGTGCATAACTGCAGTCCAAATCCCACCCAAAAAGGAGTGACATCTTGGACAAATCTAATAGGATTGCCCAATTTACAAGGACATTTAAGTTTCTAGTTGTCCGGTACAAATGTTCCCAATACTCTCCAGGGTAACAGCAGGAGCAATACTTAAACTTCCCACTGTCTTTTATGAAAAGCAATCACCACAACTCTCAACTGTCCAGATTTTCAAAGAATGTCCAGATTTATGACTCGTATCGTCTATTCCTCATAAAATCTGTGGTTTTCTGGCAAATCACTGGGATGATCTGAGAAATGAAGTCACTAAATAAGGATATGAATTTGGGTATCAGGCTTCAAATCCTTTAAAAATGTATGTTAACACAAACCCCGTTACTCCAGCAACAAAAGTTTGTAAGAGCAATATTTAAAATCTGTTCCTACTTTTGGGTCTTTGTTCCACCATTTTGTGAGACTTTGTCCAGTTCCTTAAACTAAGGGGTTCAGAAGTATTGCAATTGCAAGACCCCAACCCACCTCCTGTCACACTGGTTACAAGTAACAGCTGTAGACTGAAGCATAAAACAGGTCACAGTATATACAGAACAGAGCTTCCTTTCCACTCACTCCTCCTAGAACACCTGTATGGTACACTGGCCTGTCTTCCGTGGTCAGTGCACCCATCTCTGTTTTAAGTTGCCAGTGTTGGCACCATTGTTAATAATGGGTGTTACAGGACAACACTTCACATATTTGGCAATATTTTTGTTTTTCATAGGGGAGTTGTTTTTCTCCCTGCCAGACAGCAAAGGTATAAATTCAAGCCTTCAAATAAATCTCTCCTCAGCCATTAATGAGCACATCCACAATTGGTGGAGATGTTAGCATTCTTGTCTGGGAATTGTACAAACATCCATTTGTTCTAGAAGGCTCCATTAATCAGTCATTTAATAAAAAAAAAAAAAAAAAAAAAACGCTCCACTTTAAAGAAATTGTTTGCAAATACACACCAAAATCATGTTTACTGACAAAAAAAACACAGGAAAATAACTTCACGTTATCTTTTAATTCTGTCCTCTGATGCTAAATTTTATGCCTTAAAAATTACCATGACCTGGCCAAGGCATCTGACAATACCCCACTCGGGCCCTGTTGATAAACTCAAGAGGTTAGGTACAAACTGGTATGTCATCCAAATGATAGCCAACTGTCTCACAAGACAAGACCCGGGAAGTTAGAATTGGGAAGTCCACCTACAAAGAATTCAGTCACAAGTGGAATCCTTGTACTGCTCCATTTTGGCATTTACTTCTCTGAAATCAAGGCCAATGTCAGTCATCTCTGGCTGATTAAATTTGCAGATGATTGTAAATTAGGAGCAGTCATTGAATCCCACACCGACACAAATGTTCTGCAGGAGGAACTGACACAAACAACTGGTGTCAGAGCCATGGTCTAAAACTAAATGCCAAGAAATGTATAACAGTATCCTTTGGAAAATCATCCATCCCTGGTAACTATCATATTGACAACACACCCCTTAGAGTTGACCAAGTAGCCAGGGTTTGACATAGCTTTATATGTTAGGCAGAGATCACCTCGGAGTAGGCGATATGCTACGGAGTAAAGCTGGGAGTTTTTTTGAGATGGTCAGTGTAGGGCATCTGTTTGAGGCTAGTAATCCTCTTTGTGAGGTACTTCTGTGGCCTTGCCAGCTGCTGCAGATGTCTGGTGAGGTACATTCCAAAAGGGGCATTGTACTCTATAATGGGTCTAATGTGTGTCGAGTAGAGGGGAACAATAACCTCTTTTTTCCTGGATAAGAACCCTCTTATGATGAGATGTGCCACGTAGAAGGACTTCCTGACTACTGTGGCGATGTGACTAATCAAAGGACAGACTACGGTCCACCTGGGTCCCAAGGTCTCATCACACATTCGGTGTTAAGTAGACTGCTGTCTATGTAGTACTTCATGGGTACAGAGTTTTTACCAAAGGGGATGACAATGCACTTTTTGGCACTGAGCTTGAGGCCATGGCTCTGACACTAGGCATCTGTCTCAGCAAGGCACTTCTGTACGATTTCCACATCATTTGGGGACTCTGCTATGGCTCCTAGTTTGCAGTCATCTGTGAACTTCATTAGCCAGAGGCCTTCTGTGTTAGTTGTTCCACTGTATTCGGCATTCATCAGAGCTATCATTGGAGTACAATGCCCCTTTAGTATGTACCTAACCAGGCATATCCAACTACTGGATCGCCACAGAGGGTCCTCACTAAAAGAATACAGGGCATAAGTAATATGTCCTATGCAGCCCACCTCAAGGCCCTATCCCTGTATTGTGTCTCCTACAGGCTTTTGAGAGGAGATCTGTGCTTGGCATATAGGGCATTGTAAGACCCCACTCTGATGGACCTCCTGCATATCCACAAAGCAAACAGCACCAGAATCCTAAAGACTTAAAGCTTGCCTGTGATATAAACAGGACCTACTGGAAAGATAGGTATGTATCCCAGAGACTACCCCATCTATGGAACAGGCTCCTCATCCATGTCAAGCAGAGTTGCTCCCTAACCCATTTTAAGTGCAACTTAGACAACTGGATGGGGAACAGGAAATTCATCCCTGGTTTGGCACCTATGTCTCTAATGGACACAGGCAACCTGTAAATGGTTCATCTCCCAGGCCCCTGCTTGTAAATGTTTCATCTCCCAAACCCCTGCTTACCCTTATAAGGGTATCAGAACTTGAAAATAATAAAAAAATGCACCAAATGTCCCAGCCGAATGTTTATTCACCACAGTTTTATTGCTTTTGTTCCAAAACACAGGAACTTCATCAGAAACTGTAAGTATATTCTGTGCAAGTACTTTTAAGTGTGTACTTCTACAGCTACTTTTAAATGTGTATTTAAGAGTGTGCGTTTCTTTAAATATTGCTTCTATACTTCTCCACCCTCAGCTACCCATGTCTACTTTTTAACTCTTGATCTCTCACCACCGTAACTCTTGTAAGACATTTTAAGTGGGGTTTTCCCTCTTTTGAAAAAAATGTTGTAAACAGTATTTTATATTACTGCCATTCAAATCTTAGTGTCAACTTTGTTTATTACTGTTATTTTACATAGGAGCCGTTCTCCCCAGGCCTCCTCCACTGAAAACAGATCCTGTGCCCAGTTGGACTTTTCCGATGAACATAAGCAGTAAATAAGAAGAAAACAAATCTTAGTCTTAAAGAACCATGCTGGGCTATTTTAATATGTGAATCAGACAGAGAACAATTACATCAAGGAGTCAATCATGCAATATATGCAATACTAAAAAACTACAGGGCAACGGATCTTGAGATTAAGTGACTCCTTGTAAACAACAACACCGAAGAGGAAAAATAAAATTAGATATTTGAACAAAACAATGACAGACAACTACAGAAGTGCAGATTACAGACACGGGGTGATACCCGAAGAATAAATTAAAACAATGCCATGGAAATGAAGATTACAAAGCATGGAGGAATTACAGCTCTTACATTTAACACATCTAATAACCAAGTTGTGCTTAATAAACTTCTTAACTAGGTGAGCCAACTAGTCCTCATCAGACATGCTGCACTAACAAGGACATGGTAAATGCAACAGATATGGATAATCTATCAGCCATACTGTTTTGTAGGAGACTGGGAGAATAAAACATACCAAAAACCTACACAGGCACAGGGAGAATGTGCAAATGCCAGAGATAAGGAATTTTCTTTTGTTTTTTGTTTTTTTTTGTAATTATTTTACAATGAGGTAGAAATCTTAATAATAGAGCTATCACTTCTAGCTTGTCACTTCTCCTTACTTCCACTCTTCCATCTGATTTAGACCATTTACTGCATTTGCTCCAGTAGCTTCATTTTTGTGTTTTTTCTTCAAAGCGACTGCATATATGTCATCTACAGCATGTTTTAACAGAGTTATTGTTTGATGTAAATATCAACTATGCATCATAATAAAGATTTCACAACTTGTGTGTTTTAACACTGTTACAATGTCATTTTTGTTTTTGCGTTCAGTATGCCTGTGCACTTTAGAATAATGTAACTTGAAATCATTACCCTATTACTACATGTATTATACACACATTGTTGCAGCTTTCTTTCCCAGGAGATGCTGGTGAACACAACATAGGACTGTAACTAAATTTTAAGTAATACAGACAGACACACACACATATAAAGATGCTGCCTTGTAGTGCTGGCACACTGTCTCTGTTGTCACCAATACTTTGCGAACTTAAAACAAAATTACTTGAGATGAACAAATATTGCTGCAAACAGCTTATGCTGGTCAGAGGCACTGGATGCAAGATGTATCTGACTTACGGATCTTCTTAACTTGTCCTGCACTACCTAACGCAGCTAATATATCACATAACAGTGGAGATGAGAGAAGCACACATACATACACACACACTTTGCAGATGTAGGTGTAGGCAGCCTACAGAGCAAAAGCAAATGATTTACCATTTTAACCATAATAGTCCAGTCAAAAAGATCAGCTCAGCCAAATGGCCTTCAGTTAGAGAATTCACTGAGATGAGTACATTCAAATGAAGCTATGAAGTTGCATGCTGTTTGCATAAACCAGATTATCAGACACAAAGATGACTGTTGACTGTTTTATCTCCTCCAAACTGGTCAAAAACTAAAATTTCAAAGACTACGGACATGCGTGAACTGGAAAAAGCCTTGCTTTAGTGATGGCAATGTGGAGACTACAGCAAGCAGAGAAATTAGGAGCACAGGGGCTGCATTTATTTCATTTTTGTTCTCGGGACAGTGAAGCAGACTCCCAAAATGGAAATAATGCACAGTTAGTAACATTGCATACTTTTCTTTAACCAATACAAAACTGAGTGGAAGTAACCACATTTCTCTTAAGCACAACAGGTTTCTGAACACCACTTAGTTTTGATAATCTTGTCACAGTACTAAAAAAAAACTCTGTGCAGTCATTCAGACTTTTTATCCACATTATGTACACAGAATCCAGATCAAAATTAAAAAGTACAAGGACTTATTTTTGATATTAGCTTTTAATGCTGCCCCAAAAAGTAGTAAAATGGAGCACCAAACTTAAATAATATTACCCCCCTCCCCCCATATCAGGACAAAGAACTGTTTGCATTTAGACAGAACTCCACATTTCAAAGGTTTGATACATTTCAAGGAATATGCCTACACATTAAAATTAGTGTAGTACCCTTCCCTTTCAAAAGGGCTTAAATTCCTAATGGTAGCAAGATTTTGTACCTCCCCCTGCCTCACCCAAAAGAGAGCAAATAGAATCTGATGGTTAAGTTAATGGAAACTTCTACCAAGGTTAACCAGCAACTGATGAAAGTCAAAAGTAATTTGCAGTGTATTGCTTCCAGCACTGATTACACTGAAGAGTTATTGTTCTAATTCAATTACAATTCACTCTAAATAAAAAGGAATCGCAGGCTAGAACAGAGGTTCTCTTGAACACAGAGCAGCTTCACTGCCAAGTGCGTGGTCATTCCAGGCCACATGACAAGGAGTCAGCATTTGAGATGAGCAAGACAACAGCTGGTCTAAAAACAACAATTCTGCATCCAAACCCTGAACAGTGACTTCATTTTATCTGTAGCACATAGAATCGGCTTTGGCTTTTTTCAAAGCTCAGACATATTTGGCAATGTTCCTGTACGCAATACACAATCTTCGAGAATATGAAAAACTGATTAATTTTTTTTCTCTGGTGTACTAAACTCTATAGGAACAATTTGCAAAGCGGCCACATTTTCCTGTGAAGTGCAGATCTACATTAAACAAAAAGATGCAAATTATACTGTGCTATACTGTACTGTAATAAAAGTCTTTCAGACTGTATGAGGCAGTTATGGAATGTGAAGAATGTAACAGACATTGTCATTTTGATACTGAAATGAAGGGTGTGGAAACCCAAAGTATGGAAAACAAGTACATGTCTATGCTGTTTGATGGAAGGACAGAGTGACAACTACAATGTAGGTGACCTGATATTAACTAGGGTCCAGATGCCAGCAGGCCAGTCTGCTGAGGTAAAAGACCTTTGACCAGCTCCCTTCATTCTGTGAGGTGAGAAGTGTTCTATTCACCATGGCAGTGCACACCTAAAAGAGGAACCACAGTGATATAGTAGAGGTCAAGCCAATAATAAATCAAGAATCACTAGGCACTACTCACAGGCATCTGGAAGTGGGACTGGGATGGCCACGTCATACATCCAAGACAAAGTATGATGGGGCTCAGAGGTCTCATTCACAAGATAATGAAAAGGATAGGGGTTATGATAAGGGTCCCAGCAACTACGACTCAGTGCAAAAACATTTAAACATTTTAGGAAAACCATTTTTCAATGACATTGTTACATTCAAAAACCTGTTATTCATACAAGATGTGCATCTCAGAATTTCAGACATAATGAATTTGTAGTTTCTAGCACTTTGACCAGCTTTGAAGGGATGCTGGCTGCACAGAGAGAAGATCAAGTGATGTTTTAATCTCCAGAGTAATCCAAGACCTATCCCACATAAATCAGGGACAGCGAGGGGTAGGTTTTATATATCAATCTGAACGGCATGTTATCTCTGAAATGTAGCTGGTTTGAAACCACAACTAATGAGCAGCTTTTTCAAGCAGTTCAGACACTGGAGGTGTAAGTACTGACAGAAAGGGGAGACATGGAGATGAATCAGTGACAGAAAGGGGAGACATGGAGATGAATCAGTGACAGAAAGGGGAGACATGGAGATGTAATCAGTGACAGAAAGGGGAGACATGGAGATGTAATCAGTGACAAAAAGGGGAGACATGGAGCTGTAATCAGTGACAAAAAGGGGAGACATGGAGCTGTAATCAGTGACAGAAAGGGGAGACATGGAGCTGTAATCAGTGACAGAAAGGGGAGACATGGAGATGTAATCAGTGACAGAAAGGGGAGACATGGAGATGTAATCAGTGACAGAAAGGGGAGACATGGAGATGTAATCAGTAACAGAAAGGGGAGACATGGAGCTGTAATCAGTGACAGAAAGGGGAGACATGGAGATGTAATCAGTGACAGAAAGGGGAGACATGGAGATGTAATCAGTGACAGAAAGGGGAGACATGGAGATGTAATCAGTGACAGAAAGGGGAGACATGGAGATGTAATCAGTGACAGAAAGGGGGCACATGGAGGTATAAGCACTGACAGAAGGGGAGACATGGCGATGTAATTAGTGACAGAAAGGGGAACATGGAGCTGTAATCAGTGACATAAAGGGGAACACGGAGGTATAAGCACTGACAGAAGGGGAGACACGGAGAAGTAATCAGTGACAGAAGGGGAGACATGGAGCTGTAATCAGTGACAGAAAGGGGAGACATGGAGCAGTAATCAGTGACAGAAAAGGCATGGTAATCAGTGACAGAAAGGGGAGACATGGAGCTGTAATCAGTGACAGAAAGGGGAACATGTCAGTGACAGAAAGGGGGCACATGGGGGAACACAGAGGTGTAAGCAGTGACAAAAAGGGGGATCAGATCTTGTTTAGAAACCTACTACTGTTGCTGTACACCTTGGATTCAGAGCTGTCTCATACACCTGCCCCCTTCCATGCACCTCACTGTTACAACAGAAGGGCTGCATGTTGCAAGATTTAGTGGAAACAAGTGCTTACCAAAAAAAAAAAAAAAAATACTGTCAAGACACTACCTGAAATATTCATATACAGCCGTTGGCTAACTGCTACGTTTGTATCATAAAGCCCAGTTTAGGTAATTAACCATATATGAACTGTCAATTTAAGTCAGGCATTTACAGAGCTCCTGATGTTAACATGAGCAGAAGCAAAGCACTACTGAGTCAAGTAACTATGTAACATGCCCGCAGCACACTGCTACTGTCAGGTGTTTTCTGCACCAAGTTTGTAAATGTCAGTAACCCTCATTAAACCACACTATGCAACACACCTTGAAGCTTAGTGTTTGCACTGATAAACAGGATCACATTCTCGCTCAAAGCTAGTTCAGTCACAAAAGCAAAATTCAAATGTCAAAGTAAAACTGTGTAACCGATATCCTCAGACTCATGTTAAATTACATGCATGCCTTTGAAGTATTTTACTGAAATAGAAAACACAAAGCACAACAAACTATTTCAGCTGCTTTGATTGCTACAGTTCACTAAAATATGCAGACACTGGTCAGTTACACATCACTTTACTATGTTTCTCCCAAAAATGGCCATTACTATAAAATGCAGCATACCCAACTATCCATTTTCCACCACAAAAAGCTATAAAGCACCAGTGCTGTAAACACTGCTAAATATTTCACCTATGATTCAGGAATCTCTCGTTTCACCAACAAGTAACATGAAGGCATAGTGACAATGACACTGACTGAGTAAACCATGTGAGGAAAAGTGGAAAAAAGGACCTATGTGCACGACTAATGCATCACAAATTAAATTAGGTGACTAGGTAAAAAGGGGAAAAAAGGACCTATGTGCATGACTGGGTGTGTCTTTCGGCTTTTCCCTGTTAGGAGTCGCCACAGCGGAACTCCGGTCCGCTAATGATTGGCAGTAGATTTTTACGTGCTGGCTTGCCGGGCCTAATGCACAACCTTCAATGAAGGAACGCCCATTCACACATGTCGCTACACAGAAGACGCTCGGAGAATCGAACGGGCAACGTCTGTGAGGCGACAACGCTACCGCGGCACCTATGTGCACGACTAATGTATCACAAATTTAATTGGGTGACTAGGAAAAAAGGGGAAAAAAGGAACTATGCGCACGACTAATGTATCACAAATTTAATTAGGTGACTAGGTAAAAAGGGGAAAAAAGGACCTATGTGCACGACTAATGTATCACAAATTTAATTAGGTGACTAGGTAAAAATGGAAAAAAGGACCTATGTACACGACTAATGTATCACAAATTTAATTAGGTGACTAGGTAAAAAGGGGAAAAAAGGACCCATGTGCACGACTAATGTATCAGAAATTTAATTAGGTGACTAGGTAAAAAGGGGAAAAAAGGACCCATGTGCACGACTAATGTATCACAAATTTAATTAGGTGACTAGGTAAAAAGGGGAAAAAAAGGACCTATGTACACGACTAATGTATCAGAAATTTAATTAGGTGACTAGGTAAAAAGGGGAAAAAAGGACATATGGGCACGACTAATGTATCACAAATTTAATTAGGTGACTAGGTAAAAAGGGGAAAAAAGGACCTATTTGCATGACTAATGTATCACAAATTTAATTAGGTGACTAGGTAAAAAGGGGAAAAAAGGACCTATGTGCACGACTAATGCATCACAAATTAAATTAGGTGACTAGGTAAAAAGGGAAAAAAGGACCTATGTGCACGACTAATGCATCACAAATTAAATTAGGTGACTAGGTAAAAAGGGAAAAAAGGACCTATGGGCACGACTAATGTATCACAAGTGACTAGTTAAGCTCATTCATTTACACAATCACAAAGACAATGACAGCCAATGTAATACAGACCCATCTCTATCTGCAGAGCATTCAAAGCTGACTAGTACAGCTAAGACGATGCAACAGCAAACTATGGATTTGAGTCCAGAAGAGTCAGTCATTAAATACTGTGAGACTTCACAATCAAACCAGATCATTTAGTAATGCAGCACTACAATGTCAATCTTGGAAAATGGTCATTCTTCCTAATAGGCTTTTGTTAAATTAAAATTAAACTGCTTCATGCAGACACTAGGCAAAAGTCACTTTCCTAAACTACATCCCATAACTATGGCCAGGAGACTGTCCATTCCAAAAATAAAATACCCTTGCAAACATCAATTTTGCTACAACCATGTGTAGGCTCAGGCTGTAGCTTTCACT
The DNA here is from genome assembly GCF_019279795.1 of Protopterus annectens. NCBI lineage: Eukaryota > Metazoa > Chordata > Ceratodontiformes > Protopteridae > Protopterus > Protopterus annectens. The sequence continues at coordinate 1,336,901,814 of NC_056747.1, forward strand.
TAACCTACCACCCAGCTGGTATCAGTAAAGAAAAAAATTATGTATGTCTTAGTAAAAAAATTATGTATGTCTTAGTAAAGTCAGCTGACATTCCAGCATATACACTGCTAAAGTCACTCAAGTGCACGGCCCTGATCAATTTAATTGCAGAACTTGATAAAAGATGCCTTCTGGAGACCCTCAGAGCTGAGATCCTGTTCCAATGAACTGCCTTGAACCTAGCAAGTCCCCCACATCTTGCAAGTTGAGCTAAAATTAGCAGTTTCACGCCTTCTCAAGAGCATGGACTTGCAGTATGTGGATCTGCTGAAAACTGACTCACGTAACAAAATGAATATTGATGGATTACCTCCTCATTAGGTCTGACTTCCAAAATTCATTTAAAGTCATTTACTGTGGGGAGATGGAAATGACCCCCAAACAATCTTACTGCTGGCTTCTGGATAGTGCTACAGTCCTGAACCCCTGCCATGTTCTGCAACTGATCTATTACAGGGACCTTCAACCATACTGTTGGCTGCTGGACAGCACTGCAGTCTCCAAGCACGTCCATGTCTCACAAAACAGACCTGTAACAGAGACCTTGGAACAGTTGCTGGCTTCTACTTTTTACCTATTTGTAGTGCAGGGATGGTCCTTGTTTGCCAATTGCATTAAGGAATCAAAATTGGTAATATGTTTTTATTTTCTACAAATCTAAATGGTTCATCATCATAACTAACTAGACAAGTACAGAATAAAAACGACCCAATTTGCCCCTAGCCACATCGCAAGAACACATCACTGAGCTGCTCTTAGCTCATTTGACTGACTTCAAGTTTAAATCAACTCTTACAACGTCACATCTCAAACCTGCCTCTATTTATTTTACTTCTCTAAATGCTCATAAGCTTGCAGAGTGCTACAGTGACACCTGCCCCCTTCATAAGCCTAGACCCTCAGATTCTGACTTTGTTCATGGAACTCCTTCAGTAAACAGGTTTGGAAAATAATTTCCTTGTACAGGCTACAGAATTTTGACATATGCACTACGTGAACACCTTGCAAATTTTATGTCAGCTTTAAGGTACATTAAACTCTAAGTCAGCCTGAGACTATATTAGTCTTCATTCATTTTCTGACCATCTTTTTAATCCAATTCAGGAAACCAGAACCTCCCTGGCACTCAGTCTACCCAAGGTGGCGATAATTATTCCGAAGAGGATGGCAACTCACAGCAGGACAAATACATGTCTGCATGGGAGCACACACCAACACACCTACAGATGAACTGAAGAACCATCAATTCACACACACCATGTGCTTCAGATGTGGAAAAAAACAGCATTTGGGAAAAACAAATGCAGAGTCTGGCAGGACATGTAGACAATGCACAGAACACATCCCTGTGAAGAACTGGATTGAAGAACTGACTATTAAGAGGCAGCTGTGGTAATCTATTTACAACTGTACTGTTCAAATTTCTATTTCACCCACACGTCAAGTCATTCCATGCCTTTTATGCATATCAAGGGAGGCACCCAGATGCATCCTCACTAGGTGCCCAAAACACCTAAATTCACTCATCTTGACACACCAAGACCCTTTCGGATTGCCAAGCTCCTCATTACTATGAGAACAAGCTCAACAGCCTTAAGCTGGAGCCAGGTTTCCTTCCCTTGTATACCAGATCCCATTCAATACCCAACGCCTGTCACCACAGCCAAGGAAGAATACAAAGAACGACTGGTAAATGGAGTTCTGTCCCATGACTCAGACCTCATTTCACCAACATAAGCCAGTAGAAAGCCTACAGTACAGTTACCAAAGCACTCAGTTGGTTAATCTCCTAACTACTCCATATCCTCACTCATAAGCAAAACCCCGAAATACTTAAACTCTTCCATTTTTGACAGCTGCTTCCCTCTCACCTTCAAATAGCAGTCCACTATTTCGCAAGTGAAAACCACGACTTAGAAATTGTGAGGTGCTTATTTTCAGCTAAACCACTCACTTCACACCCATGAGCATAACAGGTAAGCTGCAGACCAGATGCCACCGTCACCCACGGGAGTGCTAGGTTCACAGCACACCAGACACCATAGTCACCCACAGGAGTGCTAGGTTCACAGCACACCAGACACCACAGTCACCCACGGGCGTGCTAGGTTCACAGCTCACCAGACACCACCTTCACCCATGGGAGCACTAGGTTCATTGCATACCAGAGATCACAGTCACCCATGAGAGAGCTAGGTTCACTGCACACCAGAGATAAATCACTCACAACAGCACTAGGTACACTGCACACCAGAGATCACAGTCACCTAAAAAGGAGTATTAGGTTCGCTGCAAACCATAGCTCACAGTTACACATAACAGCACTAGGTTCACTGTTCTTCTTTTGGCTTTTAGGGGTCGCCACAGAGGAACTCCGGTCCGCTAATGATTGGCAGTAGACTTTTTACGGGTGCTGAGGTGCCAGCTCGATGCCCAACCTTCAACGAAGGCACGCCCATTCTACGAATGTCTTTCGAATGCGACTCGACCAGGGGGAGGACATGCAGACTCCACACAGAAGGTGCTCCCGCCAAGAATTGAACAGGAGAACCTCTTGCTGTGAGGCAACAACACTACCGCTGCACCACTGCGGCTTATACAACAGCACTAGGTTCACTGCACACCAGATATCACAGTCACTCACAACAGCACTAGGTACACCGCACACCAGAAATCAGTCACTCACAAGTGTGCTAGGTTTACTGCACACCAGTGATCAGAGTTACCTATGAGCGTGCCAAGTTCACTTCACAACAGAGATCGCAGTTACTTGAGGCTAAAATACAACAATATTTGCAAACAAAGTTGCAACCCTCAAATCCCTTAATGAATCCCTTCCAAACTACAACTGCACCCTGATATCCTGTCCACAAAAATCATAAACAGGAGGGGAGATAAGATATAATTATGGGCATATTTCTACACCCGCTGTGAATTTACTTAGCTAAACACCAAGAATACAAACAATTCTCACTCTGAATACAGAGACAAATGGCAAACATCAGCTTCCTGAGACAATGTATTGATTAAGTCCCCCCCCCCCCCAACCCCCATCGACAACAAATTCTACAAAACACACAGTTCTACCACTGGAACAGCCATTCAAGTACAAAAAGATGGATTCACTCTTACATGAGCAAGACAAAATTCAAAAGGTTCATACCTCCTGAATCAGGGGCTCAACTATCAGACAGCACCACCCTTCTGGTACCCTGGCATAAACCTTCCCAGGGAAGCTGAGAAGCATAGGATCGTATAGGTGTACACTAGGCTAACAACCACTTGGACCTTTATTAGCCTAGTCAAGCTTTGCAAATGTATCCTGCAAGTTTATGTGACCTAGAGATTATTTTAAGACCATTTTATAACTGCAGTATACATTTTAGAAAATACAAGCAGCTTACTTCTATAATGGGAGCACATTTTATCTACTTTTTAGAACACAGGAAGCATCTCCTAATCTACATGGACTGCCACCATTTTGCATACAATATTGAAGCGATGCATTAACCAAGAAACCCATAACACCCATCTCTTTCAAAATATCCAGCTGAACGTCATCCATACCTGCAGTTCTGTTACCTGTTTTCTGTTGGAATGACCCCCTCTACAGAAATAGACCAAGTCCCACCAGCTGCTTCTGCCTCTGTCTTCTTAAAGGGAATAATGTCAATTATTGATAGCTCATTTACACATACTTCACAACAAGTGAAGCCCACAATTGTTCAGAACTGCAAACCACAGAAAAACAGTGCGTACACATGGCATAAAGAAATCACTATGCACACATGCTCTTCATTTTCTACCGATGTCTCGGCACAATTCCACTACATTAAGCAACAATTAATTAAAGGCACAAGACTTGCACCGAGAATCACAAACAAGTCATAAAGTGTGGTAATGAAATTTACAGTACCAACTGAGGCTATATGTTTAATATAGCAATAATCCAAATAATACAATCACAAGGTTTCAGAGGATCAAATGAATGTTGACAGCAGCAGAAAAGAACAGAACTGTGCAGTACATACGGGATGCATTAATTAACTTTACACTTCAACAGCCCGGACACATAACGATTACACAACTTCCAACAGCTTCTTCCCGCATTTTCTGTGTACTGCTGCATTGTAGGCAAACTTCTGCCTAGCAGGCTGGGCTCCGCTTGGACTCAACATTAGCATGCGTTTCTCCTGCTGTTTTGTTTCCCTAGATGTACTCATGGTTAAAACTACTTTTCTTTGGAGGGAGGGAGCTGGGATTTCACTTCAAGTGAAATTTTCTGTACATTTATTTGACAGTACTGCATGACCTATAGTGAATTCTAAAGCAACTTAATTACTGCAGAAGAAAAAAAGTTCATCTAAGTCATTATCACTTTGCTGTAACCAGTCTAAAGAAATGAAAAATGCTTATGTTCTGGAAAACAATGTGTTTCAATAACTGACAGGCATGCTTGATTTGCTTAATGTCCACTTTCAGAATAATTTTAAATTTATTTATTTGACATTTGTTTACTGGGAAAGTCCAACTGGATCAGAAAGAACCCACTTTCAGCGGAGGCCAGGGGAGAAAAGCTCAAGTTACATACAAATACGTATGAATTTTATACAGATTACATACAATTACAGATTTATACAGATAACATAAACTTCTGGCAGTTGTTGAAGCAGCCTTAATAAATTGGTTAAAATGCCAAATGCTGACAAACTCTGCTCTCTTTCAGCAAAACCAACAGATGTCAACTGCACAATCAGCAAAATTATTTTTTATCTGCAGATGTTATTCAAATGAACAGTTGAACTCAGGAAAAATCCACTTTCTCAAGAAGGTGAATAATTACTACTATTTTCTTTTTAGGGGTGGTCTGCAAATGTTCGTGGCAAAACCAGAATGTTGAGCATTGTTGGTTTATAAAGATTATTCCGTGCACCCATTGTCCAATGTCTCGGTAAAAGCCTCCTTGATTGGCACTTTAATTTCACCGATTACTTTAACTTCCATCACCTGCAGATTATCAGAAGATAAAGTCTCTACACCACAGAATCTGCTCCCTTCTTTCAACCAGTGGCGCACAGAACGTGGCCAGCTTCCTCAGCCCTCATCTCCCTGCTCAGCTTACTGGCTCGCCCTTGCATACCTATCACCAGCTTAGATATACTTTCATCTACCAGTGCCTGCAGAAATGTACACAATTCTCCAGGTGGCTTCTCACTAGTGCATTGTTGTATGAACTAGCTCCCCTCTTAAACTTTACAAAATGGGACTTTTTACAGCTGCATCCCATACACACAGTTCACGTGGCACATATGGTACCTACCAAATGAGCACGCACACACACACACACACACACACTATATAGGGATGCTAACACAGTACCTTGAAGGCTCATCTCTTTTCCTTGTAACGCCCCATACCACACAAAGACAAAATTTCTTATTTGGCCTTCTTTAGAAACCTTAATTGTTAGGCTTGGGAACACAAATAACTGTCTTTTCTAAGCTTCCTGTGATAAATCACTGTTTTTATGACTGTTCAGGTAGAAGTTTAAGGCTCAAAATATCATTGCCTTTTTGTAACACTAACAAGTGCACAAATACGGAGACTAGACAATGACTGCTTCAAGAGTCAAATTCCATAAAAAAAAGACAAACTCCAAACAATTAAACAAAAGCTTGTCTCTTGAGTGTGCCGTTCATACTCTAACCAGGAATTTTTCAAACACTACACTCAAACAAGGACATGGTTATATGAATAACCAGTAGTGAGTACCCTTTATATCAGAACATTAGAATAATTGTAGCCCCTGAGTGATACAGCTTATGGAGGCCAGAAATGCTGACAACACTTTACTATTTAACAGATGCGTACATTTGACAGCATGGACAGTGCAGCAGAGGGTTTCATCACACTATGCTACATATCTGTGTAAATAAATGTAATAAAAGAGGGCACTTCACATCTGTGGCTTCTGGAATACTAAAAGCAGGAAGTGGACTCCCTGAAAATAAAAATCAATGCTGACTGACGCTTTGGTCTCTAGTCTAAAATCAGCTATCCGTTGGTTATTATGAAAGAACATAGCTCTTAAAACTATAGAATTAAAACAATTCCACTCCCAGGCCAGGCAATCATAGTTAAAATTTTTTTTTTTGTTTTTTTTTTCTGTAAGCACTCGCATTCAAATTAAATGAAAACAGAATAGAGTCCTGGGCCTCAGTATTAAATAAAATTCTGTCAGATGCACGGAGAGATGCAAATTATTTGAGAGGATAAAATTAATCATTTGCCCATTTCTAGTTAGAAATGTAAACCATCCAGTACAGAGTACATGAAAAAGAAAAAAACAGCAAGAGAGAGACATGAAGCAGAAAAATTTAAGAACATGAAAAATTGAGATTAAATAAAGGGAACTGCATAAAAAGGTCAGTGAAATTCTGACAATACTGCTTAGCAGATGCAGCCATATAAAAGGAGAGCTAATGAAACACACTAAAAATATGCATTTACTTATGCATAAATTTGCTAAATTAGCCAGTCCAAGGATGCTTTTCAGCCATAATCCAGACCGCATGGCTGAATAACAATGGAGAGAAACTTATGAATGAATCAAGAATAATTTAGGGAGGGTGGGTTTGGCATGATGGTTAAGGTCTTCACTTTGTAGATACAAAATACACGATTAGATTCTAATTACAAGTTACTGGCTAGGCTTAAAAATGGTCATTCAGGGCAGTTAGCCTAATATTCACTTATGAAACAAGTTAATTTGGTTACATGTAAATTTAATTTAGTAAGCAATGCACAATAATATATACATAAATCACAAAGTACTTCTGTCAAAATATTAATTTTGAAATGTTTTCAGCTTCGTTAACAAACAGTCAGAATCTTACTAAATAAAGTCTCATTTATGAATGTATAACAAAGCTTTGACCTGCGCGGTCTTGAAAGCTGAAATCAAATATGATGCATAGAAATAACATGAACATGCTAAAGTTCTGTGTGGTCTAAACTGAACAAACACAAACTTTAGGGCAGTTTGGAAAGAATGAGAATGCAGGGTGCTCTGTTGAGATGTACTTTTAATAACAGTTGCAGGTTTGAGAAGATTGTCTCCAGAAATGGAACCTACTATTAAGATACTGACTAGACCGTCCAGCTAGTGCCAAACCCACTCCATCTGTGTTATGAGGATGAATAATTCAGAATGCCTGGCAACATGCCATCTACCTCCCACCTTTGCCATACTCTAAACAGCTGGGGATTTAAACAGCAAACATCATTCACTTCCAGTTCCAAGGGCTGAACATGGGCACAAAGCAGAGGCTGTAACACCACACATCAGCTGACCACAGGTATGCACCTCTACAATTTCTAGATGAAAAAGTGAGATCAGGTAGGAATGTCTGGAACAAACAGGGGCTCGACATGAATGAGCTACTGGTGACACACAAAGGGCCATAGCATGTGAAACAAAGAGAGGTCAAAGGAAGACATAGATCATCACTGGCATCCAGAAGTAGGAGACATAGATACATCACCACACAATAACTACCTGGTATCCAGCACAGGTATGAGAAAAATCAGTGCCATGGGGCAGATGGAAATTTTGTGGGTGGGGGTGGGGGGGGCAGGAAACAAGACATAGAAAACTGGGGGATAATGCGGGCGGGACAGACAGAAGGTACTGTGATGTAATTTACGTAAACCGTGAATTAAAAGGTACTAGCAAAAGTCATACGGCACTTACCCGGTTGTTGTCGGATAAGGGCGGAATCCCAACCAAGCAAAAAGCAACTCCATTCATCGGTGAGGGAAGCAGAGACGGGACCGGACACCCCACCGTCCCCACCGAAGCAAAACCAAGTCTGGGCGCTGATGGGGTCTAATAATAAAATACTCCAATCAAGAAGGAAGGACAGGCGTACAAAATGCCTCCTACCAAAGTCCTGCTACCCCACAACACGCTGTTACATGTCACCAGAAAAGTTCGAACTCGGGACCAGCAGCACACTTCCTGACAACAGTGCAGTTCAAAAGTATTCTCCAGATACACGACCTACACACGGATTCTTCACTGACATAACTACTGCACTCTGTGGTACACTGAGAGAAGTAAGGCGGAGCTACATTGTGCCGAGGGCGTGATTGACTGAAATCTGTGTACATACAGAGAAAGAAGTGGGTGGAACTGACCGCAATCTGTCATACGGTAAAAGGAGTGGGGGGGAGCTCCACTGTGCTAGGATTAAGGAGTGACAGAATATTCCCAATAAACGAAGTGCGCGCGTTCTTGGAGGGGAAGACACCTCTTGTTCCAAGGCAGCATCTCCAATCCAAGAAGGAGGGAGGACGAAACAAGCGAGTAACCGAGTACAGTCTGTCACCTTGGAGACTCAGGTGGGTACTTCCTTCACACATCTCTGTGTTTCTGTTCCACTATGAAATTAGACTATTATGCAGTACTAGTTACTTTAATACCTCTCAACTATACATATCTTCGCAGAATGTCTATATTTTGCATCATATTGTTGGTCTGTTTCTCATAAAATTGTGGTTTTCTGGAAAATTGTTGAGAGTTGAAGTCAGAAAATGATGACATACATTTGAGTTTTAGACTTAGTACCCTTCAGGAAATTGATGCTAATACAAAACCTGTTATTCTATCAACATTTTAAGTTTGTAAGAGCAACATTTAAAAAGTGTCCCTATTTTTGGGCCTTTGTCCTGCCATTATTTATGCCTTTGGCCAGATTTCTGGCTTTAAGAGGTTGGGAGATATGCGATAGCTGTCAAACAATCCAGTAGAAATCTCATTCGAATCAGGAACAAAGTCCAAAAATAACAACGAGCACTTTAAAAATATTAGCACTTGAAGCATCAACAGAATACGAGAATGTGAATTAATATACATTTTCTGAACTAAAAGAAGTCTGTAATTCTAATTACTATCATTATTTATTAAGTTCAGTTTACCACCTTTTTTCCAACAGTCTCCAGCTTTAAAAGGGACTCAAGAGGGACAGACCTAAAATCTGAGTCAAAATCAGAGACATCCCTGAAAATCAGGGCAGTTGAGAGGTACGCTCAGTAGGTTAATCACTTAATGTCAGTTATTTCAGTAGTATCCTGTGACTGATAAGAAACATTGTAGGTGGCATAAGGAGGGACAGCTTTTGGTCGACTGGTGCCCTAGGAAAAAGGGCTCCACGATACCTCCCACCCACACCACTTAGAGCCCCCGTCCTGGCCTACCTACACCATCCAGATTACTTTTTTTCTTTGTTTTTCTCCTGGTTTGTCTTACTGTTCAGTTTTTCCTGTATTCATTCAACACATTTTAAAGAAACCATTTCTTTGCTACAAAAAATAAATAAATACTGGCAAAGCACCCCTGCTAGAGAGGCACCCTAGGTGGCCGCCTAGTTGGCCTATGCCTAAGGCCAGCTATGGCATAACTCTCAACCCTTTAGTGAAAAGAAGTCTGGGCAAAGTCTAAAATAATGGTAGTGTGAAAAAGGCCCAGAAATAGGGACAAATTTTAAATATTGTCCTTATAAACTTAGAAAGTTGCTAGACTAACATATGCATTTTCTGAAGGATATCACTTCTGAAACTGAAATGTATGTCATTACTTGATTACGTGGCTTGGTGTCTTCAATCCTCAGTGATCTGCCAGAAAACCACAAATGTTTTGAGAAACAGACCAAATATATGAGACAAAAATCTGGACTTTCTGCAAAAATCTGGACAGTTGAGAGGGATGGTAGGTGGTGCTACTATATGTAAGACTTTTGAGCAATTTGCATTCAGGGATTTGTAGAAAGTCAAAGATGGTGGGGGGGGGGGGTTGTTGTCATCATGCCTATCTAAGCATTAAAAATCATAGCAGAGGGTCAGAAAGAGGAGCACTTTCGTATTTTTCGCAATAAATTATATTTATATACTAGACTCTGTGATTAGTGATAGCAAATGTTAGTACAAATTTTGTTTATGTATTACTGTTTAATAAAGTATACACTCATAACCAGCTTTGACTTCATGAGGAATATCATAAATCTAAGAAAGTCAGGGCTAAATGTGAGGTCCAGAATCATAGCGCTATTCCTAAATCATAGCAGCTGAGAGATGTGGTCCTCATCTCAAGCGCCCACTAGCCTAACTCTAAATGAGACTTATGGTGATATTCTTGTCTTATGGTCTCAAGCGGTATGGATGATCTCTGAACTCCTTTTTGCCCTATGGTATCTCACCCACTCCATGCCTAGCCTGGCTCAGTTCCCCTAAAGACCAACCCAGCAAAGGGCATCATTAAGTTATATAGGGAAGGAATGGAAGTGACCCTGACTAGTGGGGGTGGTGTGGCAGTCACAGGTCCGTGAGTAGTTACATGCATTATATATAAGGTGAAAAAAGTACCATAGCAAGTCTATACACAAGGCAGTAGGATGGAAATTAGAGAAGATGACAAGAGAGGAGACAGGAGAAAGAAAAAAGAAAGATGATATGAGATTTGAAAAAAAAAAAAACATTGATGTATGCAGAGCTGCTCAGCAAAAGATTAAAATTATACTTTGAAGAGATGCCCCTCTCCAAAAAACACTTGGAGTAGGTACTTCTACCACTAAGTTTAACGGCTTCACAGTCTAGAAGTAGAGAAAAGGACTGAATTAATGAGAAATCAAGTGAGTGTGTGTCTGTTAGGCCACAACACCCCCTGCTAATTATATATACCAAAGGTAAGACTGCACTACAGTGGGGAAATGTCCCACTTCACTTTAATCTAAAATTACACACATAGAAAAGGTGGTAAGGTGCTTTCAGCTGATTTTCATTCATTCAGGTGTCCTGGCTCTTTTTCTGTGTGATCACTTAACTTCTCGGCCACATAAATGACACAGATATATATGAGTGTCCCACATTTGGTCTGAATGCATGTTGGCTGACGACTGACCACACTCAGTCAACATATGCAGATGGTTGACAGATGTGCGAGATCAACATTCCCTGGGTAAGGGAATATTCCTTTTCCCCAGGGGTTGTGAGATCTCAGATTTAGTATGTATGTGTGTGTGTGTGTGTGTGTGTGTGTGTGTGTGTGTGTGTGTGTGTGTGTGTGTGTGCATATATATATATATAATTAGCAGGTGGTTGTGGGGGTGCAGGGGAGCTTGCCCCCTGCAAAAAAGATGTTATTTCTTTGTTTTTGTTTTGGGAATATTACATGTGCCAGGGTTCTTTCTCATCACATGCTTAGTACCATGTCGGTGTCCAGTTTGTCATCCTTTTGCGGTCGATGTTTCTGAGGTCAATATAAGGACTACTTGACTAAAGTGAGTTACCATATACACACACATATATATATATATATATATATATATATATATATATATATATATATATGTGTGTGTGTGCGCGCATGCGTGCACGTGCGCATACATATGTATTGTTACTTGCTAAATATATCCTGCTATTCTTGAATTTTTCCACTACATGCTTGTTTCATTTCAATTGTAATTAACTCTTCCTTAGCTATTATTTTTGTATACTACCTTAATATGTTCTATTGTTATAGTTTTGAATTGTGTACAGCTATGTTTGTGTTTGCCTTCTTGATTTGAGTTGTTGTTGAAAATGCTTCCTGGACCAGATTACTTGCCAGGTTAACAAATATAAATTAAAATAAATAAAACTTTTCATGTCGTGTAGCATTTCCTTATCAAAAGGCCAAAACATTAATCTGATTCTTGCACATATTTATTAAGAACAGACTCTCTTTGTAATCCATTTGCCTTTTATGACATCATTCAGATCTAGAGTATGAAGCAGCTCTCTGGCCACCTTGGGATTCTTGGATAAAGTAGAAGGAATACAGAAAAGTATTTATTTGTTTCCCTTTGCATGCAGACCATCAGCCATCTGATGCTCTGACAATCCCATCATCCCTCTGTGGACAAGAGCTGATAATAGCAGACCATCACTCAGGTGGTCATCAGAATTCTTCCATTATCCCTAAGCCCCAGTCCCACTGCATCCTTGACCTCAGAGACCAGTAATATTAGTAACTGATGCATGTGCACTTCCACACACTCCTAGCTCTTGGCCATAGAGTAATTGTGCTACTTGGTGAATGCAGTTTTATCAACATCCCTTCTTTCTACCTGCTATAACTTCAATTGTGCACTGGGAGCCACCAATGCAATAGACTGGTCTGCCTCCATCCTCCAAGGCTTCGCAGACCAGCATTAGACACTGACTCCTACTGTCCCTGGCTGGTTCCTCCAGCACCTGAATTATATAGTCATTCTGCCCATCTCTTCTGGTCTAGTGATGCAGAGGTAAGGTATCCATCTGCACTCCTGTGACCCATGTTCAGATAGCTGTTTGGGCATCAAAGGGCCAGCTAGGGAGAGAGGTATGAACAGCCACAAGTTTGCTCACCTTCTTTGATGGGGAGTATTAGGGGCGATCCCTTTCCAGAACGAGGCCTAGTAGTGTCTGTGAATCCACTCTCGGGCATTACTGTAAAGAAGTCTGTTCGGATACTATAGGAGGGAGTTGTTCCTGGTCATTACTCTGAGGAAGTATTTTAAGGCAGTATGGGAGGAAGTAATTTCCTGATCATTACTGTGAGGAAGTCTGTCAGGTTGGTGTGGGAGGAAGTCCAATGTCAGACATTAATGTGAAGAAGTCTGCTGGGGATAGTAGGACGCAAACAAACCTACAACCTGTGCGGCGCCATTGTACTCCTTGCACGTACTTCTTACCAAAAAATGAGCACATGCTATGCAATCCAGCATTGTTCAGCCCTCAGCACCCACTGGCAATGGCTATACATAGCCTAGACTGGAACAAAAGGCTCACAGTGAGATGCTAGGACAGGTTAGTTGGCTGGAGGGGAAAGACACAAAAAGAAGTGAAACAATCTTACCATCACTACTTTGAATTTTTTAATTCCATCCCCCCACCTCTCCTGTTCCACCATCTCTCCTGCTCCGTTTCTCTGCAGTACTTCTAAGCACCTTCCCTCACACTTGCTTCTTTCCTCTGCCTATCATGCCATAAGTTTTTTTTTTTTTTTTTGAATAGTACATTAGTAGACCAGACTTTTCACTTATGTGTATACAAAATCCGCTAACTCTTAACCAGCCAGCACACTGCTTGCAGCGAGGGCACACCAGCCTCCTGTAGTACTCCATATATCTTATGTCTGTACTCATTTGTGCGATTGCAAGAGTTATATTTATGTTGTGGACTTTGCAGTACTAAATCTTTTGTGTGAAAATTTTCTCACTGGGTTTCTACAATAAATAATCTCTGCCCAGTTAGACCTCCCAAATGGCAAGCAGAGATGAATAAATACTACATTTGAAGACAGTTAATGGCTGTTACAGACAAGAGAAGTTTAGACAATTAGCTTTGTACACACTCGCAAAGACAATAAGAAGAGTGTTCTTGTTCTTTAAAGGAGTTTGGAATGCATGCCTCTGTGGCTACCTTAAACTGACAAAAATCTTCCAAATAAGAAAACCGTGAAGGAATTCAACTTACAATCTGATGAGAGGACTGAATGAAACTAACCAGTGTATTTATTTATCCAAGTGGGAGATACCAACGTGGGATGCATTAACATATATAATTACAGCTCTATTGATTTAACTAGTCTCAACATGGAATTTGTCAAATCTGTGGGTACTCAGAATGTTCATATTATATTAGGCCCACAGCAGGCATAGTAGAACTGTGCACTATGTGCATGAAGTTCTAGAATCTGTTTTATGCAGTTCTGAATATGTGAAGTGAACGGGCAAGTACAGCGTAGCTGTTTCACTGACAAACCACAGAGGGTGACCCTTTTGCTGCTTGTCTGACAATTACAGCGTCAGGGAGTCTTGCAGACGCTGACTGAATGCTGCTGTTAGGAAACCTGCAATTAGAGTTTTGCCTCTACAGGTTATTATACATTTCAGAAGAAAAACACTTTGGACAGAATATGGATCACAGAATGGATTATCAAAGGATACCAGAAAAAAAATCTGACTTATAACTTGTTTTCTTAAGAACAGTGGTGTTCTTTATGCACATGAATGACTCCATCCCATTTTCTTTTGGATATTACTGTGACGCCCCTGCATTGGCCCAGTAATCAAGGAGCCTCAGTCCTCACCACTGGCAACAGCTAAAGGACTTACACATTGGGAGGATGATAAGTACACACATAGTAAAGTGCAATTTCCAATAAGAGCACACACAGATCACAGTCAGTGTACAGCTGGTTTCTCCCTTTTTCTCCAGATCCACAATAAGACTCCCCACTGGTACAGCTATAGGGTTAAGATCTGAGCTGAGGGGCCAAGCCAAGACCTCTATCACCCTCTCTGTCCAATCAGTGCTTTGTGTCCCTGCCCAAGTAGCTGACACAAACAAACTTTGCGATTTGGTTTATATACAAAAACACACACATCTGGGGACGGCTGGCAAAGGTTTACTAGCTATGCTCCCTTCTGCCCAGACTATAAGGTAGTTTCCACTGCCACCAACCCCTCTTATCAGCTACCACAAGACTCTTAAAAAGGGTGTCCATTCCTACTGTGTAATGTTACTATATCCAAATAGTTCTGGCCAAGCGCCAGGCTATTAGGAGTGGCCTGTACACTGTCACCAAATACATATGCCAGTACTCTAAAAGCTTGACTATGTCTCACAAATGTCATCCACAAAGATAGGTTAAAATATATTTAATAATAAAAGAACAAGACAACACTCAGTAACTCAACACAGTAACTTCAGAGTTCAGAATCATATGAAATATTTTAAAACAACATTGCAGGACAGTCTCAAATACAGAAAACATCTAAACTAATCTTTACTATATTTCTAGCTATATCTGAAAGAGATACTATGCCCTAAATCTTATTTACAGAGCAAGCCAAGTGCAGACGGTGATGATGAGTGGATGCTCTTGCTATGTCCAAGACAAAATACAAAAAGCACAGTCTCTCTCTGAGAGTTGTTAGATTAATGTCACATTTTACTGCTGGGTTAGCTTGAATGACATCACTTTTTGTCAGCTGTCTTCGGTTTCCAGGCTAAATCCCCAGTGTCCATCATTTAACATCTCTGATGTTTGCAGTTGCTAGAAGACATAAAACAATAAAACACTTACAAAACAAGGCACCCTAGCTGTAGACATCCTGTTTCCCTGCTGCATTGAAACTAACTTTTATAACACAATCGTAAAATAATTTAATTTCAACTTATTTTCTTGAAGTTTTGCAAGTTAACTCTGTATGTTCCAGTTTCTACTATTAAAACATACATTTGCACAGGTATATAGTTTATATTATGTTATTTTCCATTAGGGTACACTGTGGACACATCCTTGAAGCTTACTACTGTACAAACCCTGTTCGACACACACTTCTGTACCAGTAGTTTAATATACACATAACATATAATTCTGTATAAATCATATCAGTATTCACAAATGACATAAAATTATTTACAAAATTCCAGATAGCTGGGCTGGCAGTGTGACACCCCCCCCCAAAAAAAAAAAAAAAAAACCTCGAGCTAGTTTTTCAAGTGACCCTTGAGAAAATTTGCTTGAGCCTATCTGGGAATACCTTACCCCATTCTCTCTCTTGAGAGGCCATGTGCGTTGGCATTGCTAACCCCATTGTGTTGCTGCACTGTCATATCATATGCTTGCAATCTTAGGCTCCACCTTAGTAACTTGGCATTTTGCTGGCTGGCTCAATGTAGCCATGTTAGGGATTGTGGTATGTTACTACAGTGAATTTCCTTCCATACAGATAAGGCTGAAATTTCTGTAGTGCCCACACTATGGCTAGGAATTCCTTTTCTACAAGTGTATAGCATTCCTCCTTGGGATGGAGCGTACGACTGAGATATACCATTGGGTGCTCTTCTCCCTCTGAGGAAACCTGCATGAGTACAACCCCACCCATTGGTTTGAAGCATCCACCTACACAACAAATTCTTTGCTGTAATCTGGACTGGCTAACACAGGTGGTCCTCCCAAAGCTCCCTTAAGCTTCTGGAATGCCTGCTCACGTGCTGGGGTCCACACTGCCTTATCTGGCTTGTTTTTCCTTGTCAGGTCAGTGAGGGGGAGCAGCTTTGGTACTATAATTAGGGACAAACTTTCTGTAGTACCCCACTGTCCCTAAGAATGCCCTCACCTGCTTTTTGATAACAGGGGCAGGTCATTATTGAATGGCTTCCACTTTGGCAGGTTCTGGCCTGATCTTACCATTCCCCACTCTGTGTCCCAGGTAGGAGACATCTGCCATACCCACCTGACATTTGCTGAGCTTAATGGTCAACCCTGCCCTCTATAGTCTGCCCAGCACCTCCCTGACATGCTGAAGGTGCTCTTGCCAGGAATGGCTGTAGATGGCAATATCATCTAGATAAGCAAGGGCAAAATCTCCTGCTCCTGCTAGGGTATGATCTGCCAGCCACTGGAAAGTCACCGGGGCATTTTTCATCCCAAAGGGCATCTTTCTGAACTCATACAAGCCAATAGAAATCACAAAGGCTGACCTCTCTCTAGCACTGGGAGTCAAGGGCATCTGCCAGTAACCCTTGGTATGATCAATGGTGGTAAGATACTTAGCCCCACCCAGCTGCTCTAGGGCTTCATCTGTCCTAGGCATGGGGTAAGCATGTGACCCTGTGTGACTATTTCATTTCCTGTAGTCCACACAGAACCTGGCGCTGCCATCCCTTTTTTGGCACAGCACAACTGGGGAGGCCCAGGGACTGCTGGACTCCTGAATTACTCCTAGTTCCAACATTTCCTGTATCTCCTCCCTCAGAGTCTAACTCTCTCAGGCACCCTATAAGGGGCCTGCCTTAATAGGCCTTTGGGGTCCTGTATTCACATGGGGCTGCACTAGGAGGGTGCACCCTGGTTTCCCAGTGAACGTGTCCCCAAACTCCTGTAGCACTGCTCGGATTTCTCAAACCTGGGTAAGGGATAGCTGCTGGGACATTGCTACCCCTTCCACTGTGGTGTCATTCTGAGCCTCACTGAGGAGATCAATCACCAGATCCCCCTCAGACTCCTCCTGCCATCCATTGCAAATACTCAGCACAAGGGCCTCCCTATCATGGTATAGTTTCATCATGTTAACATAGTATAGTTTGTGCCCCTGCCTAGCAGTTCTACCACTAGTTAACATCACTTGACCTTCCTTCCCACCTTGTAAGGTCCCTCCCAAGATAACTGCAGCTTGTTATGTCTGACAGGAATGAGAACCATTACCTTCTACCCTACAGTATACTCTCTAGCTCGAGCATTCCTGTCATACCATTCTGCTGTTGGGCTTCTGCCAATTTCTCATGAGTCGAGCCCATGAGCTCCCTGAGCCTTGTCCTGAAGTTTAGGGCATATGCCATAACAGACTCCTTGTGGGATTCACACTCACCCTCCCACTTATGTCGAATCAGATCTAGAGGACCCCTCACCCTATACCCATACAGCAATTCAAAGGGTGAAAAACCTGTGGATTCCTGGGGAACGCTTCTGTAAACAAACAGATGGGGCAAATATGTGTCCCACTCTCTCTTGAACTGGTTTGCAAATGCGCATAGCATTGGCTTGAGTGTAAAGCTTAACCTCTCAACAAGACCATTAGTCTGGGGATGATAGGGGGTGGTCTTGAGGTGCTTCACTCTACAGTGCTTCCATAGACAAGCCAGCAGGTCTGACATGAAATTGGCACCTCTGTTAGTCAGTATTTCTTTTGGTAAACCTACCCTGCTGAAAATTTCTAACAAAGCATTTGCCACCTTTTCTGCCTCAATGGAGAACAGAGTCACCGCCTCAGGGTATGTGGTAGCATAATCTACTACCAAAAGGATATACGTTTTCCCTATGGAACTTGGGGCACTCAGAGTCCTCACAATATCCATACCTACCCTCTGAAATGGCTCCTCAATCAATTGCAAAGGCATCAAAGGAGCTTTCACCTTGTCTCCTGCCTTGCCTACCTTTTGGCACTGCTCCCAGGTCCTGCAGTACCCCATTACATCTCTGGAAATCCCAGGCAAATAAAAGTTTTGCATAATATGTCTCTTTGTGCATTTTATGCCCATATGACCTGCAAAGGGAATATAATGGGCTGTGGCTAGAAGTGCCAGATAGTAGGCTCTGGGCACTACCAACTTCTGTATTCTCTCACCCTCTAGCCCTCCCTCAGGGGTCCACTCTCTGTACAGTAACCCTTTGTCCCAGTATACAGATTCCCCTTTCCCTTGAGAATTAGGTGCCTCACTAGCTGCCTCCCTCAGGCCTTGTAATGTAGGGTCTGAGAGCTGAGCCTGTCTCAACTCTCTCTCTCTTCATGACCTATCCCAGCTCCCCTTCCACAGGAAATCTGGTATCCTCTTGACAGCAGTGCCTCACTGTCAACCTGGGTACTACTACTCACCTCTGCTCTTGCAGCCACTCTGTCGAAGGGAACATCAGTACCCACAAGCAGCTGTGGCTCACCTTCAGTCTCACTGCTATAGGGTAGCTCCCTCTCTGAAGTAACCACCTCACCAGTCCTGGCTTCAAGTGTGAGGTCTGTCTGGGTCCCCCCCAGGCTACCCAACCCACATGCTTGTTTCCACGCCTGACTGTGTGTCATTGCATGCACACAAGGTACTGCATTATCAAAATCATTCCTTATCAAGACGTGCAAGGATATCCTCAAAAACACCTACTTGCTGGCTTCCTTTGCCACCCTCCCAGTCAAGGTGAACCCTAGCCAAAGGTATTTGGAATGGGGTCTCTCCTAACGCTCTGACTGGAGTAGACTGTCCAAGCAAGTAGTGCTTCTCTTTAACCATTTCAGGCTTCACAAAGGTTAGATCGGAGGCTATGTCTGTCTTAGCAGTGGCTGTGCCAGTCTTTCCCAGGTTTGTGTTTGTGTACAAATCAAATCTCAGTGTCTGTGTGTGTGTCTGTGTCTGTGTGTGTGTCTGTGTGTGTGTGTCTGTGTGTGTGTGTGTCTGTGTGTGTGTGTGTCTGTGTGTGTGTGTGTGTGTGTGTGTGTGTATGTGTGTGTGTGTCAGCTACTTGGGCAGGGACACAAAACACTGGTTGGACAGAGGAGGTCTTAGTTTGGCCACTCGGCTGAGATCTCAACCCTATACCTGTGCCAGTTGGGAGTCTTAATGGGGATCTGGAGACAGAAGGAGAAACCAGCCCTAGGCTGACTGTGATCTCCGTGTGCTCTTAAGGGAAATTGCACTTTACTGTGTGTGTACTTGTCATCCTCCCAGTGTGTACATCCCCTAGCTGTTGCCAGTGGTGAGGATAGAGGCTCCTTGACTACTGGGCCAGTGCATGGGCGTCACAACCCTGTACAGTATAAACTATGTTTTAGTGTAGCTGTTAGGGTAGGAAAAGTGCACACACACACACACACACACACACACACACACACACACACACACACACACACACACACCACTCTCTCTCTCTCTCTCTCGAAAACATTGTGCCTCCAACACATTGTATGCATTTATGAAAAAGAGTAATGAGTGTGGGATTATAGAACTGTTAA
Source organism: Protopterus annectens (assembly GCF_019279795.1). Taxonomy (NCBI): domain Eukaryota; kingdom Metazoa; phylum Chordata; order Ceratodontiformes; family Protopteridae; genus Protopterus; species Protopterus annectens. The sequence continues at coordinate 1,336,921,439 of NC_056747.1, forward strand.
AGTGGTGCAATGTTGACAGTATTAGGTGCGTGCAGTTTTCTTTGCTAGTGTGGTAAGAGATGGTATGTGTAAGGAAGGGAGCAGAGCCCCTTTTGGTGCACTGTATAACATGAGTGGTATGAGTGTAGGTTTATGTTCATGCACGTACATGCATACATATATGGTGGAAGGTGGTAGCATCATTTATGTTACAGACGTATGACATTCATTTATTCACTTTCTGATTTGTCGCTTTGTCCAGTTCAGGGCAAAAGGGAGTCAGAACCTATCCCAGCACCTGGGCAGGATGATGGTCTATTGATGTGGGGTGTGCAGGATGATAGTCTATTGATGTGGGGTGTGTGTGTGTGTGTGTGTGTGTGTGTGTGTGTGTGTGTGTGTGTGTGTGTGCGCGCGCGCGCACACATCTATATTTATCTGTATATTTATGCAGGCACACACTCCTACATGGCACACATATGTACCTATGGGTGATTTGGAAAATCTCCATTTAAGCTGTGACTTGTTTTCTAGCAGCAGCTATCACTAACACTGCATCAGGTTTTATTTCTACATGGAGGTTTCCTAGCAAGACTCTTAAAACTGTAAACAGATCAGCATAGTCATTTGAATGGAAAGTTTAGGTATCTTTAAGAAACAGATAGTACTGAGAAAATTACTGAATATTCTCATGTTTGTAAAAGAAGACAAAATTCACATTTGTATTGATCTGTTAGATTTGAACAAGGTGATTGAGTATTAGCAGTTGATTACAGTTGAAGAAGTTGTCAAAGCCATGCCAAATGCTCTTTTCGGAACTGTAAGGTAGTATTTTGGCAGCAGGCTAGATGAAGACAGTCCCAAAGTATATATTGAATTATGTCTGTTTAATACGCCATTAGTAAGGTACAGATTCCTTATTTTTCCATTTTTTATTTTATCAGTCCCTAGATGTAGTTCATAGAGCTGTTGCACAGGTAATTTCTAGCTTGGAAAGTACAGATAACATAGCTGAGCTGTTAGTGTGAGGTCAGCCTCAAAAATATAAGCATGATAAGAAACTGTACAGGCTATCAGATGTGAGCAGGCTGTAAGTGTGAGTACTGCAACTCAGAAAAATAAAGTGGAGTTGTCAAAAATGACTGTTGAAACTTGCTGTAAAGCCATTAAAGCATTTTTGCTGAGGGACACAGAGTCATAAGTCTCACTAGTCTGATATGTAAAGTCATAGAAAGAATTATCATAGAAATGACAATAATGACATACGCATCGGTGCCGGAACCATAGAGCGAGGGGGAAGGAGTGCCCCCCCCCCCACTTTTACAGCACCCTCTTGCCTAGCCCCCGTGGCAGAACAAAAACAAAACTCTATGGTGGTGGTGGTCTTTAAAGGAGAACAACGGGATTCTGTTCAGAAATGCTCAACATTTCTGCACTTTTTGCCCCTGTTTTCCGATCCTGTTAAAATCGACTAATAATGCGGCATTTTGAAACTGTAAACCCAAATGTTTTACAGGGAAAGTACTGAGCCTTACCGTACTGTGCAAAAGCTTTCTGTTGTCTCCGGAATGCTGACGTCAGGACTGCAGTAAACTGTTTGTACCTGGCTTGATCTACCCTTCTCCCAAACTGACATCGTACTGCTGTATTTGCACTCTAAAGAAAAATGCATAGATACTCTCATTTTGTGATATCAGTGCTCATTTGTCCTTCCCATGCCTCTCCTTGCAATGTGGAGCAACTTTTGTATGTTAGTGTTACCTGCAGTGTGTTTCTCATTGTTGGATGTTCACATACTTGCTTTTGCTCTTCTCTTTGCAAAAAAGGTAAATATTACCTTTATTTTTAGGGGTCTTGAGGTCTTGTCCTTACATTCATTATTCTTTACATTTGCACCCAAACAATTCCGGTAAATCCGGTAATTAACTTTTTGCAACTCTTCTTTGTGGGCTCTCGTTAGCCAAAGTCAAAACTTAATTTAAGTGGGAAATGAGAGTGAAGCCTTCAGTGTGGGGAATGCAGGTGACTTATTCCCTTACAAAAGTCACTGATGTATTCTTAAGAGGTTGGCTATTTCTGTAATACAGTAAATGTATTTTACAAACGGGTGAGCGGTTGCCTAAAGAAGACTGCCCAAAAGAAAGGGCTAATTACAGTATTTATATTCTGTTGGCAGTCTTCTTTAGGCAACAGTTCACCCGTTTGGCGTCTTTCTTTTTTGGTTTAAGCTGCTTTGTGATTATTAGATGTACAATGTGGATATAGATCTACTTTCAGGAAATACATGTACACATACAAGCTGACTTGATTAAACAGCAAGTAACATTTATTTTTATTTTATTTATTTTATTTTACATTTGTTTACCAGGAAAGTCCAACTGGACTAGGTCCATTTACAGCGGAGGCCTGGGGAGAAAAGCTCCACAATTATAACAGTAATACATGCTTTATACAGAATTATAACAATAATACATGTTTTAAACAGAATTATAAGAGCAAGCTAGCAGTGAAGAACACCGATAGATCTTTACATGTGGGAATGTATAAACAGACAAGACATAATAGATATTGCTGGTCCTTGAAGGAGCTTGGACTGAAAGAAAAAAAGTAATGTCCTCCATTATTTTCTGCTCACTAAGCAGCACTTTTGTTGCAGGACCTTAAGCACATCCTTAGAAAAAAATGTATCTCTGTGGAATCAAACTCCTATGACTCACAAAGTCAGTTGAAGAGTGGACAGGTAGGGATGGATGAGGGATCCCCTTGTCTTGTGTGAGTAGGTCCACCCTGTGAGGGAACTTGTGATGATTGCCCTTTGCTAAATGCAGAAGAAGAGAGAACCAGTGCTGTGTCAGCCAAAAGGGAGTCACCAACAAGATTTTTGGGACGTTCTGTTGAATTTTGAACAGGACTTTTGGAATGAGGGGAAGGGGAGGGAAAGCATAAAGAAACATCCCCTTCCAAGAAAAAGAGAGGGCATCCACCTTCCACACCAGAGGACCTGGGACTCTGGCACAAAATAGCAGAAGTTGTCTAAGTAGGGAAATTACACCTACAGCTGCATGCAAGATATCCAAGGCTCAAGGGTAATGTAATTTCCACACACAATTTCGTTTATTAAAACGGAAGTTAAGTGCTTTCAGCCAAACAGCAAGGACTTCTTCAGAACTAGCAAACAATGAATTAGCCTCCTTTTAAATATCAAAGCATTCACAGACTTGACAATCATCAGCAGTTTACAAAACTATTTTAAAAGTCACTGAATAAACAGGCCCCTCAGAAATGATCAACTGTGGTTCCCCCTAAACATCCAAAATGGACGTCTCCAAAGCCTCCTCAGACATGTTTAAAGCCAGATCACCACCGGCCTCCAACCTAGTCATGGCTGAGGAATCCGACAACAAAGCTGGGCGAACCTCTGGGCATTCACTTACCTCAGGAGAAAAGTCTGGCGGAGGATGAACAGTGGAAGATTCCGACCTAGGCTTCTTGGCTTTCTTCCCTGGCAGCTATCCCTCAGGGTGGGAAGTTCCCTCTATCATATCTTTCTCAAAGTTTAAGCTTGTGATTCTGAAGATACAATGCTAAAGAAGAAAGTCTACTGTGCAAAGTTTTAGGTACAAAAGCATGACAAATGGGACAGGATATATGGTTATGCCAGGTGCCAAGGCAAAACAGACATTGTTCTTGGTGGTCTTTATGGGGACTCTGTCTCCCACACTGGTACTTATTATTCTTGGATGACATGAAACCCCACAAGCAACAAGAAGAAAAGACAAGTATAAAAGGAACCCCAATGGGGCACTTATCTGCAATGGCTCGGTGAAACCAGCAACGGAATGTAGGCATTCAGACCAACAATCAAGAAATGGCATTTGGGCTGGTGGCAAAGAGGTTGTGTGGATAGTATGTCCGGACATCACCTTTATGTCCTATGCTAAGAGAGGAAGCATACGTGTGACGTATGGTGTACCTTAAAGCAACCTAAGGCTTTGGTATACTGGCCAGACATAGGGCTTCCCTAGGTAGGGGATCCTAATGTTATGAATACTACAACAGTGAAATGGAAGGGCATCAGTTATTCTTTGTACAACACCATAGTCACCATAACAAAGGTAAAATTAAAAGACTTTCACAGACATACTGACACACTTAGAAATTGAGTTACTGAAGTTATAATGAAAGGCTGGCCTGAGCAAAAATGATTATTAAGGAAAGAAAATCTGTCTTATTTTTCTGTCAAGAAATAAATGTTTTCTTTCCATTGCTTATGTTCAAAACTAAAAAAATAATTCATGCATCCATGCAGAATCCCCTTTTCCCAGTTTTGCACATGGAGTCAGGGTGTCAGTTTATCAATGACAATCATCTAGAGCCAATGTTAACACTGCTGGGTGGCTAGCTTTGCCATGGCTGTTCTTCCATATGACATACTCCCATGCACTCTCACACCTGTGGCCAGTTTAGTGTATCCAGTCCACCTACTCATGTCTTTAAATGTGGGTGGAAACTGGAGCATCCAGAGAAAATACATGTGAACACAGGGTGGGTATGTAGATTCTGCAGAGGAGACACACCAGCCAAAAAATTGAACCACAGAACCTCTTGCTGTGAAGCAACAATGCTATCTGCTGCACCACTGTGTGGCCCAACCCATTCCCAATCAATTTAAAAAGAAGATAAATCTTGAGAAAATACACAAATTACACCCTGTAATAGTAAAGCTCAAAAAAGAGGCAGGAGATATAATATATTGACCTGGAATGTTGATTTAGATTTAACAGATACTGTACAGTCTTGGTATGCATTACATATGCCACAACAGCCATCCAAATGCTAACATACCCATTCTGGCTCTTGGGTGACACTGTTTGGAGTACTGGATGTCACACATATGGAACGCAGACCTGCTGAGCACATGCTGCTTGCCTGGATGCATACCGGCTGCGACAGAGGTACACTTCCTAAGCATACCGGCTGCGACAGAGGTACACTTCCTAAGCATACCGGCTGCGACAGAGGTACACTTCCTAAGCATACCGGCTGCGACAGAGGTACACTTCGGAAGCATACCGGCTGCGACAGAGGTACACTTCGGAAGCATACCGGCTGCGACAGAAGTACACTTCCCAAGCATACCGGCTGCGACAGAGGTACACTTCCTACTGCAGGGAGGGGAGAACTCCAAGGGATGTCATCAGACCTGAAAGCTGACCTGCTACCATTTACCTGAATTTCTCCATAGGGAAAACAAAAGGGTTGATTATGCACCTGGGGGGGGGGGGATCTAGTCTTACTTAGACTGAGGATACCTGGCTGTCACCCCTACAGAAAAAATGTGCCAACTGGGAAGAGGCAATGGAACCATCTGACAGGTCTAGCAAGGGAGCAAATGGCAAATAAAGAAACTCAGTATGTGGTAAAAATGCTGGAGAAAAATCAAGAGAGACAGATGTAAGGTTATGAGAGACACTGGAAAAGATTATCAGATATAAAAATTGAAGATGATGTAAGAATGCAAAAGCTATGATAAAATTTACAGCCTGAAGCTGTGAGAAGTTCAAGTAGAAACCAGCAAACCTTTGTAAGAATATGTTGAAAGTCTAATTACAGTGTTCCCAGAAATGGCAAAGTTCCTCACTGGGGAAGCTGTAAAGTTGCAAAGGAAAAATCAAAAACATTTAAATAAAATGAGTCCATCCAGTCACTGGTCCAGTTGTTAATATTTACAATATAGTAATAAAAAAAAAAAAAAAAAACAGTACGATCACTATTTAGTCTCTGATCTCAAATGATGTTGCAAATAGTTAATTTGTGTGTTTAACTATTTTTGTTTAAGGAGAATTTCTAAATCAAAGTTGATATTAAGATTGGATAAAAGAGTTGATTGTGGTCTTTGGATTTGTATACTTGATGGCAAGGTAATGAAAGTTGAACGTAAGTACTGCTTGATTGAAATGAGGCTAGTGTTCAAGTATTGTATGAACAGTTATATCAGCAATCAATGCCGAAGTAAATGCGCCATCCAAGGAGATTGCACAGTATGTAACAATTAAAATGAGGTAATAAATAAAGTGTTTACATTGCTTAAGGTGATATACATCCACTGCGGAAGACTGAATTGCTTTTGTTTTTTTTGCTAGGGCTTTTTTTGTATATCATGATATGGTATATGCTTGAAATGTCTACTTGTTCTCTAATATTGCAAATAAGCAATGCCCTCTGAGTGATTATGGGGTGCAGGGGAGCTTGCCCACCACTGCAAAAATTGTTTTTCTGTGTGTACTGTTTGCTTGTAAACATTACAGGTTTAAGTTCATGTAGCACAAGTGTTTGTCTAATAGCGCTGTCAGTTTCAGTGAATATCAGTCAGGGAACTATGATCTGAGATCTGTAGCTTACAGGAGGAGTGGATCAATGTAAGACAAAACGGTGAAGCATTACATGGAGACATGACCCAAGGAACTGTTTTAAGAAAAGTTATAGGACAGACAGCAAGAGCTGCCCCATAAGGCAAAGCAAATGTCCAGAGAGAATAGTCCTGTTAAATGTGCCAGTTGTATA
>NC_056747.1:1336937981-1336950481 GCF_019279795.1 Protopterus annectens
AAATTAAACTTGTTACAATGGACAGAACAAAATTATGTGCAAAATCAGGGAAGGTCTGTGAAATTAGGGACAGTGACAGGTTTGCATTACTCCTCAATGAGGTAAATGAAAGTGACCCATCCCTGCCGCTGTTTGATGACTGCTTAACAGCAGTCACTGATCTGGTGTGCTGGTACCTATTGCTATGGCTTATGCTTGAGAGAGAGAGAGTGTGTGTGTGTGTGTGTGTGTGTGTGTGTGTGTGTGTGTGTGTGTGTGTGTGTGTGTGTGTGTGTGTGTGTGTGTGTGTGTGTGTCTGTGTGTGTGTGGTGTGTGTCTGTGTGTGTGTGGTGTGTGTCTGTGTGTGTGTCTGTGACTGTGTGTGTGTGTCTGTGACTGTGTGTGTATATATGTATGTGTATATATATATATATATATATATATATATATATATATATAGTGTGTTGAGTAGATGGAAAGAGTACTTTGAAGGGCTGATGAATGAAGAGAATGAGAGAGAGAGAAGGTTGGATGATGTGGGGATAGTGAATCAGGAAGTGAAGCAGATTAGCGAGGAGGAAGTAAGGACAGCTATGAATAGGATGAAGAATGGAAAGGCTGTTGGCCCAGATGACATACCAGTGGAAGCATGGAGGTGCTTAGGAGAAATGGCAGTGGAATTTTTAACCAGATTGTTTAATGAAATTTTGGAAAGTCAGAGGATGCCTAAGGAGTGGAGAAAAAGTGTTTTGGTACCTATCTTTAAGAATAAGGGTGATGCGCAGAGATGCAGTAACTACAGAGGGATAAAACTGATCAATCACAGCCTGAAGTTATGGGAAAGAGTAGTGGAAGCTAGGTTAAGAAGGGAGGTGATGATTAGTGATCAGCAGTATGGTTTCATGCCAGGAAAGAGCACTACAGATGCAATATTTGCTCTGAGAGTGTTGTTGGAGAAATACAGAGAAGGTCAGAAGGAGTTGCATTGTGTCTTTGTGGACTTAGAGAAAGCATATGACAGGGTGCCTAGAGAGGAGTTGTGGTATTGTATGAGGAAGTCAGGAGTGGCAGAAAAGTATGTAAGAGTGGTACAGGACATGTATGAGGGTAGTGTGACATTGGTGAGGACTGCGGTGGGAGTGACGGATGCGTTTAAGGTGGAGGTGGGGTTACATCAAGGATCATCTCTGAACCCTTTCTTATTTGCAGTGGTGATGGACAAGTTGACAGATGAGATTAGACAGGAGGCCCCATGGACTATGATGTTTGCAGATGACATTGTGATATGTAGTGAGAGTAGGGACCAGGTTGAGGAGACCCTGGAGAGGTGGAGATATGCTTTAGAGAGGAGAGGAATGAAGGTCAGCAGGGCTAAAACAGAATATATGTGTGTAAATGAGAGGGAGAGTAGAGGAATGGTGAGGATGCAGGGAGTAGAGCTGGTAAAGGTGGATGAGTTTAAGTACTTGGGATCAACAGTTCAGAGTAACGGTGAGTGGGAAGAGAGGTGAAGAAGAGAGTACAGGCAGGGTGGAATGCGTGGAGAAGAGTGTCAGGAGTGATTTGTGACAGACGGGTACCAATAAGAGTGAAAGGGCAGGTCTACAAGAGGGTAGTGAGACCAGCTATGTTATATGGGTTGGAGATGGTAGCATTGTCGAAAAGGCAAGAGTCAGAGCTGGATGTGGCAGAGTTAAAGATGTTAAGATTTGCACTGGGTGTGACTAGGATGGACAGGATTAGGAATCAGTATATTATAGGGTAAGCTCAGGTTGGACAGTTTGGAGACAAAGCAAGAGAGCGAGATTGCGTTGGTTTGGACATGTGCTGAAGAGGGATGCTGGGTATATTGGGAAAAGGATGCTAAGGATGGAGCTGCCAGGTAAGAGGAAAAGAGGAAGGCCTAAGATGAGGTTTATGGATGTGGTGAGAGAGGACATGCAGGCGGTTGGTGTGAAAGAGCAAGATGCAGAGGACAACAAGAAATGGAAACGGATGACCCGCTGTGGCGACCCCTAACGGGAACAGCCGAAAGAAGATGATGATGATGAGAGATATATATATATATATATATATATATATGTATATATATGTGTATATATATATATATGTATATAAAATGTGTGTGTTTGTAAAAATGTTATAGAGTTTTATCTGTGCACACATGCAGTAATGCCAGGACACATAAATTATTCTTCTGAGTGTCAGTAAAAACTGTAGCTAAGAAGAAGTTATATTTCAAAAGTAAGTCATAAAATGTATCCCAGACCATTCAGATGCTTAGATCTTCTAAAATTCTGGGGTATCCCTACTCCCCAGACTGTGTAAATGGATACAGAGGGCTCTGTTAATCATCCTTGACTGTGTCGGGGCCCTACAAACACTGTTGCTTGAGGAAAAATGAGGAGAAAAAATATATCAGTTTTCTGATTATGCTCTTTAACCTGAAGAGGGTTGTGATATGACCCTGTAAGGATAAAGCTGATAATGGCCTCTGCTCTCAACTGCACCCATTCTAAAACCAGCCCCATTCAGATGTGTATGTGTACAGAAAGCTGCTGTAGGTTATATGGGGGGGGGGGACTGTGGTGTTATTCCTCACAGTCAAATCAGAGAGGTGTGCACAAGAGGTCATTAAAGCTTGTTTTTGGGCTGAGGACAGTGTGGTCATTGTTTCTTTTACATTTCTCACATATCTCAGAGGTGTACAAAGAAGATTACTACAGCTTGTGTAGGGAAAAACAAAGTAGAGTACATTATTGTAATCATTACTTTTCACTTTCCTCATAATCACACTTAGGACACAAATACAGGTGGCTGCCTTAGACAGTTTGGGTTGAGGAGTGAGGAGACATACTATGTATATTTATATCAGCAGTCCCATGAAATACATGACTGTGGTAATTTGAACCTCTGCCTTCATCCCAGTCTAACACCAGACAGATGCATAACCTGTCTTTTGGAGGGACTGGGAGGCAGGTAGTTCCCAAATAGGACGTGTATCCAGACAGCATAGGGTTGCTAGTTTATTGTGAGCTACTGTTTTGTCATCTTTGAACATTAAGCTTTGGAGACAACTTGTATCTTCCTTGAAAGAAAAAAAAAAATACAACCAATTCTTTTCTTAGTTCCTAAATGGTTATTACGGTACTGTCTTTGCTCAGGAAAGGTATGTTGAAAGGATGCAATAGAAACTAAAGCTGAGCAGCAACATGATTTCTTTACTTAATCATAATTAATTAAACAATTTCTGTTCAAGCCATTATTGGATGAAATGGTGTCTAAAAAAAAAAACTTTAAAATGCACTTCAGGGCATGTAGAAAGTTATAGCTTCTTGAAAATGCTGAAATGTAAAGCAAAATGTGTGAAAAGGAAGAAAAAAAGTAATGTGTATGGTATGGGGAGCCCAAGATGTGGAGGGGGGATGGGGAAGACTGGAGGCTATTGTGTGTATGGGGGAGGTCTAAAACAGTAGGCCTAGGGCACCATTTCACCTAAAACCAGACCTGTACATAGAGTTGCTGCAGTATATCATTGCTGCAACTAAATGCCAGTAACTGTAAATGTCCCTTTTTGTGAGATGGGCCAATGCAGTGTAGTACACAAGTCTTGTAATGTAAGAATATTGTAGTTAAAGGTCTAAAGGTCAGCCTGTGCATACTACTCCTAAAAGTGTGCAGCATGAACTAAAAGGTGCTTAGGAAGGGTGACCACGATTGGAAGTGCTTGGGGGGCCCCCAACTTGACATCTGCTGGGGGGCCCCAAAATTCTAACACCAGCCCTAAGGGTGATAAAGAATAATGAGGGAAACATACTCACAAGCGAGGAGAGTGTGTTGAGCAGATGGAAAGAGTACTTTGAGGGGCTGATGAATGAAGAGAATGAGAGGGAGAGAAGGTTGGGTGATGTGCGGATAGTGAATCATGAAGTGCAGTGGATTAGCGAGGAGGAAGTAAGGATAGCTATGAAGAGGATGAAGAATGGAAAGGCTGTTGGTCCAGATCACATACCTGTGGAAGCATGGAGGTGTTTAGGTGAAATGGCAGTGGAGTTTTTAACTAGATTGTTTAATGAAATCTTGGAAAGTGAGAGGATGCCTGAGGAATGGAAAAAAAGTGTTTTGGTACCGATTTTTAAGAATAAGGGTGATGCGCAGAGCTGTAGTAACTACAGAGGGATTAAACTGATCAGTCACAGCATGAAGTTATGGGAAAGAGTAGTGGAAGCTAAGTTAAGAAGGGAGGTGATGATTAGTGATTAGCAGTATTGTTTCATGCCAGAAAAGAGCACTACAGATGCGATGTTTGCTGTGAGACTGCTGATAAAGAAATACAGAGAAGGTCAGAAGGAGTTGCATTGTATCTTTGTGGACTTGGAGAAAGCATATGACATGGGTACCTAGAGAGGAGTTGTGGTATTGTATGAGGAAGTCGGGAGTGTCAGAGAAGTATGTAAGAGTGATACAGGATATGTACGAGGGTAGTGTGACACTGGTGAGGTCTGCTGTGGGAGTGATGGATGCCTTTAAGGTGGAGGTGGGATTACATCAAGGATCAGCTCTGAGCCCTTTCTTATTTGCAATGGTGATGGACAGGTTGACAGATGAGATCAGACAGGAGTTCCCGTGGACTATGATGTTTGCAGATGACATTGTGATCTGTAGTGAGAGTAGGGAACAGGTGGAGGAGACCCTGGAGAGGTGGAGATATGCTCTAGAGAGAAGAGGAATGAAGGTCAACAGGACTAAGACAGAATATATGTGTGTGAATGAGAGGGAGGATAGAGGAATGGTGAGGATGCAGGGAGTAGAGGTGGTGAAGGTGAATGAGTTTAAATACTTGGGATCAACATTTCAGAGTAACGGTGAGTGTGGAAGAGAGGTGAAGAAGAGATTACAGGCAGGATGGAGTGGGTGGAGAAGAGTGTCAGGAGTGATTTGTGACAGACAAGTACTAGTAAGAGTGAAAGGGAAGGTCTACAAGAGGGTAGTGAGACCAGATATGTTATATGGGTTGGAGACAGTGGCACTGACAAAAAGGCAGGAGTCCGAGCTGGACATGGCAGAGTTAAAGATGTTACGATTTGCATTGGGTGTGACGAGGGTGGACAGGATTAGGATTAAGTATATTAGAGGGTCAGCCCAGGTTGGAAGGTTTAGAGACAAAGCCAGAGAGGGACGATTATGTTGGTTTGGACATGTGCTGAGGAGGGATGTAGAGTATATTGGGAAAAAGATGCTAAGGATGAAGCTGCCAGGTAACCAGAAAAGAGGAAGGCCTAAGATAAGGTTTATGGATGTGGTGAGAGAGGACATGCAGGTGGTTGGTGTGACAGAGCAGGATGCAGAATAGTCCAGAATAATCCCCTGCAAGTGCAGCAGTGCACGGCTTAAAGAAACAATGATCCAAAAGACAAAAAGCCAGCACCAAGGTGTATGAAGTGTAACTTTATTTTAAAGTTATCACATAAAAACAGACCGGTTTTGGCATACGTTTCAAGCCTTCCACAGTGTAACCATAAGTGAAAATCGCCACTCCTTATATACACACCCATCTATTAAAAACGAAAACTCATTGGCTGTTCACAATACTTCATTTAATCCAGGAGGAATTAAAGCACCTTGCTTAATGATCCATCTTTTTTCTTTACTGTTAAGTATATTGTGCCAGCCAGTTTTATTTGTTCTAGCCCCCTTAATGATATCAGTGACAGTGAATCTAAAAGATGCTGAGGGATGATTGACCACATGTTTGTATAGTGCATTTGTATGCTTTTTTAATTTGATGTCACTTAGATGCTGACTGATCCTAAGTTTCACAGGCCTGGACGTTTGGCCCACATAGGACGAGTATGAACAGGTGGCTAGGTATATAACCCAGTCAGATGAGCAATTATATATTATCATCATAAACTTGACTGGTGTTGCGACTGCTAAACATTTTAGTCTGAGTCTATTGCAATGTACACAATGGCCGCAACTATAACATCCCTGAAGTAAATCACCCATAAGAGTGGACTGTGTGCTTGGGGCAACTACCTGGGCTCCCACCTTATAATAGTTAAAGTGGGATACCAATGTCTTTCCCCTCCTAAACCCAAATCAACATTTGTCATCAATCAATGACCCAATTTTCTCATCTGCTTGTAAGATGTTCCAATTTTGTTGTACCACATCACAGAAAATGCCTGTGTTACGCCCATATGTAGTGATCAATCTGATAGGGGCTGGCTCATTAGGTTTATGTTTATATTGTAACAATTACTGTCTGGCCATACCACTGACCTCCCTGTATGCCATAGTAATCACTCAGGTTTATACCCACATTCCTTAAATCTCCTGACCATATCTCTTTTATGATGGTCATATTTGTCACTACCAGAACAAATGCGTTTAATTCTCATAAATTGAGATTTTGGTATATTATGAATGACATGTGGCGGATGGTAGCTTGACGCATGTAAGAGGGAATTATATTCAGGAAATTTGTGGAATACCTGTGTATCCAAAGTTCCATCCATATTTTTGGTAACTAAAACATCCAAAAACGTGATTTGGTTTAGATCATATGCACAGGTGAACTCAATCCCCCATTTACTTCCATTCAGATATTCCTCAAATTCTTGTAGGTATTCCAAATCACCCATCCATATAAGCCAACAGTCATCCAAGTACCGTCGCCAGATGTCCATTTCTGGCAAAAAGAAATTGTGAGGGGTCATATATGATATATTTTTCTATATACTCCATGAATAAATCTGCATAAATGGGGGCAAAAGATGCCCCCATAGCCGTTCCCCCTGGTTTGCCAGACGCATTTGTCCTGGTAGTAAAAAACATGTTTGGTCAAAACATGTTCTGTCATTAGTAGTAACAGCGTGTTGAAACCTGGAGGATATAGTTCAGCAGCACCCAACCAATACTCTACGGCCAAAAGGCCAGCCCAGTGGGGGGTGTTGGTGTATAGCGAGGCCACATCCAGCATACAAAAGAACCAATGGGGCTCGACCTGAGCATCTGATAGTATTTGTAAAAATTCGGTAGTATCCCGTATTCTAGATCTCACCAGGGGCAACAGAGGATTTAAGTATTGTGTTAGGAAAACCACCAGAGGTTCTGTTAGTGATCCCCTGCCCGAAACAATCGGTCTTCCTGGAGGATTGGTTAATGATTTGTGGATTTTCGGTAGCAAATATAAATATTGCCTTTTGGGATCGGTTACAGTAAGATGTTTTGCAGTGTTGTTAGATATGATCCCTTCATCCATGGCTAACTTAAGGAAGTCATCAGTCTGATGTTTGAATGTACTGGTTGGGTACAATAGCATTAGTGTCAAAATCCATAACCACAATAGCCCCCACTTTGTCCGCCGGTGCAATAACAATATTAGTGTTGGATCTAAGTTCCATCAGAGCCCTTTGTTGGATCTTTGAAAGATTATGTGGTTTGATCCGGGTTTCCCCATGGTATATGTGTAGATCTTTGAGGACATTATGTAAAAATAATTGTACCACAGGATGCATAGGTGGCATAAATTTCAGTCTCTGAAAATAAAAAGCATGGTCAGTAGTACAGGTGTCACTGTTTTTATCAAAAAATAATTTCAAGTTTAATGTTCTCCCAAAAGAATATAAATCTGACACAAAATCATTTTCCGCCACAAAAAAAGCTGGCACAAAAGTTAAACCTTTATTAAGTAGGTCATGTTGTTCGGGAGTGAGAAGTTGAGATGAGATGTTGAGGACATTATTGGGTACTACTTGTTGCTCACGATTTGGAGTAAAGTCTCCACATTTGTTATGTTTCTTGTGTTTGCGTCCCCCCCTGTGTTTAAGTTTCCTAAAGGGAGATCCATGCTGGCATTGATTCATTTTGGTGTGGGTGAGGTTATACCCGGTGCCATTTCAGAGTTCGTATAAGAGGAAGACTCATCACCTGATGTGCCCATAGATGAAAAACTAGTTTTCCTTAATATTGATCTTAGGTGTTTCCTTTTGTTGGACTTAAGGCCAATACTGGAAAATTTTACACTTTTGAATGGGCTAAGTGGTCTCCTTTTGTCATAGACCATGAGGTCCCTGTTAAATTTGTGTACCTTGCACTCCTTAAGCTGCTTTTCTAGGGCTGAAAGTTCTTGCACTAATTGTTGTAAACATGTTGAATAATTCTTGTGACCCCCAAATTGTTTAGATTGTTCACACAACTTAGTGACTTCCAATATACCAGCATCTATGCACCGGTCATGATATGACGCTAACTGAAGCTAGAGAAACTGTGCAGTGTATTGATTTCATTGAATTTAGGGGATTGATACCACTTTGTCTATCTCTAGTTTTGTTGGTGCCTTGATAGCTATATTCAGCTTTTTGGGATGGATCTCAACCAACTACTCAGGGGTATAGCCTCTGATAGAGATGATCTAGGTATATTTGGTGTTGGGGCTCCGAATATGGGTTCTGAAGGGAATGAGCATGTACCACTTGAGTCTGATTGTCAAGACTTGTTTAATCAGTTGTCCAGGAGTATGAAAAATTTAAGAGCCAATGTTTGGCATTTACGCCTATTCAAAGCCTATATGTCTAAGAACATTAGTCCTAGGGGATTATGGGTGAGGATCCAGCCCTTGGTTAATAACATTGATGAGGAATTGCAAAAATAATGGGAAGGCAAGCATCAATGGGGTTTGTACAGGCCTTACGTTGGCAACGTTATTTGGATGACTGTTGGCTTATATGGAAGAGTGATTTGGAATACCTACAAGAATTTGTGGAATACCTGAATGGAAATAAATGGGGAATTGAGTTCACCTGTACATATGATCTAAACCAAATCACGTTTTTGGTTGTTTTAGTTACCAAAAATGTGGATGGAACTTTGGATACACAGGTATTCCACAAATTTCCTGAATATAATTCCCTCCTACATGCGTCAAGCTACCATCTGCCACGTCATTCATAATATACCAAAATCTCAATTTATGAGAATTAAACGCATTTCTTCTGGTAGTGACAAATATGACCATCATAAAACAGATATGGTCAGGAGATTTAAGGAATGTGGGTATAAACCTGGAGTGATTACTGTGGCATGCAGGGAGGTCAGTGATATGGCCAGACAGGAATTGTTACAATGTAAACATAAACCTAATGAGTCAGCCCCATCAGATTGATCACTACATATGGGCGTAACACAGGCATTTTTTGTGATGTGGCACAACAAAATTGGAACATCTTACAAGCAGATGAGAAAATTGGGTCGTTGATTGATGACAAATGTCGATTTGGGTTTAGGAGGGGAAAGGCATTGGCATCCCACTTTAACCATTATAAGGTGGGAGCCCAGGTAGTTGCCCCAACCACACAGTCCACTCTTATGGGTGATTTACTTCAGGGATGTTATAGTTGTGGCCATTGTGTACATTGCAACAGACTCAGACTAAAATGATAAGCAGTCGCAACACCAGTCAAGTTTACGATATCAAATTTTTTGCTAATTGCTCATCTGACTGGGTTATACAACTAGCCACCTGTTCATGCTCAGCCTTCTTTGTGGGCCAAACGCCCAGCCCCGTGAAACTTAGGATCAGTCAGCATCCAAGTGACATCAAATTAAAAAAAGCATACAAATGCACTATACAAATATATGGTCAATCATCCCTCAGCATCTTTTAGATTCACTGTCATTGATATCATTAAGGGGGCTAGAACAAATAAAACTGGCTGGCACAATATACTTAACAGTAAAGATAAAAGATGGATCATTAAGCTAGGTGCTTTAATTCCTCCTGGATTAAATGAAGTATTGTGAACAGCCAATGAGTTTTCTTTTTAATAGATGGGTGTGTATATAAGGAGCGGTGATTTTCACTTATGGTTACACTGAGGAAGGCTTGAAACTTATGCCAAAACCAGTCTGTCGTTATGTGGTAACTTTAAAATAAAGTTACACTTTATACACCTTGGTGCTGGCTTTTTGTCTTTTGGAACAGAGCAGAATGCAGAGGACAGGAAGAAATGGAAACAGATGATCTGCTGTGGCAACCCCTAACAGGAGCAGCCAAAAGAAGGTGTGTGTGTGTGTGTGTGTGTGTGTGTGTGTGTGTATATGTATATGTATATATATATATATATATATATATATATATATATATATATATATATGATATATATGTGTGTGTGTGTGTGTATGTGTATATATATATATATATATATATATATATATATAGATATACACGTGTGTGTATACTATATATGTGTGTGTGTGTGTATATATGTGTGTATATATATATATATATATATATATATATATATATATGTGTGTGTGTGTGTGTGTGTGTGTGTGTATATAGATATATTTTATTTTTATATATATATATATATATATATATATATACACACACACACATATATATGTGTGTGTGTGTGTGTGTGTGTGTGTGTGTGTGTGTGTGTGTGTGTGTATATATATATATATATATATATATATATATATATAGATATATGTGTGTGTGTGTGTGTGTATATATATATATATATATATATATATATATATATATATATATATATATACATATATATATATATATATAATGTGTGTTGTTCTCCCTAGGCCAAGCAAAGACTCGACCTGTGGCGAAATACTGATGAAAACCAAAGGGGTAAAGAATCCACCATCAAGAATGACTCTAAAAATGTGGTTGTTAACATCAAACAGCTTGATTCCACCTTAAGGGATTGTGAAGGTGCTATTGCAGCAGCACAGGAAATGACAAAGGCGTCTACATCCGACACACCAAATACAATGGGTCAGAAAGCATCTATCAGTACCTCCACTTATGGAGGAGCACGACGGAAGGATGGAGGTACTATATCCACTCAACACACCTCAACTACCATAAATAACAGCATTGCGATACACAGTCTCAATATGCCGTACCCGATTAGAGCTTCCCATTTTCGTGTGAGGTCACTGAGTCGAGGACGCATGAAAAGGAAAGTGTCAACAGAAGAAAACAACCCGGTTACTCTGACGAGAATGTGGCAACGACAGGACAATCGTTAGTGTGGAACCTATCACAACGTGTCTTTACACAGGAGGAGCTCAGTGTCCTTAATGAAGGTATAACTTACATACCAGCAAACAAAATGACTTTAACGGACAATGTCATAGAATTAAAAATGTTTGTACGTAGTTTAATGTTGAAGTTACAATATGGAAGCAATAATGCTGGGGAAATGCAGAATGTGGGGAATTTTTAGAAACCGAGTGGTTATACAACAGTCTTGAAAGGGGTAGTGGAAACCTTTAAGAAAATGTGCTTGAATTATATATATCAGTTATATGACAGTAATGTGAAGTCAAAATGTTTTGTTAATGTGAATGTGAAGGAAAAGAAAGCATTAGAAGGTCTATGTCAGGACATCTCTATCAATTAGACCAGCTGATAAAGGGGGCTCGGTCGTTGTGATGGATTATTATGTCTATAGGGACCTGATGTATGAGATGTTGAGTGACTCTAAAACATATTAGTGTATTACAAGGGACTGTGCTGAAAAAAGTGTTTTTTCTATCAGTAATGATTTATTTGAATGTATGCAATGCCGTACCATCTCACAAGAATTACATGATTATCTTGTTGTTAGAGAACCAGTAATACCACTCATACAAGGTCTCCCTAAGATACATAAGAACCCCCTTAACCCACCCCTAAGACCTATAGTAGCGGGAAGGGGATGGGCTACAGAACCATTATCGATTTACATTGAAGAACATCTAAAACCGGTTTTGGCTCAGAATAAATATATCTTGAAAGATACACAACATTTTTAGAAGATCTATATGCTTGTATTAGGGATAGATCACCCACAAGGGAGTGTCTCATGGCAACTTGATGTACATACTCTATTTGCGGCCATACCCAATGACCAGGGAATAGAAATGCTTAAAAAGTATCTGAGAGAGGATAGTATGTATGAACAAAAAATGATTGAGTTATTATGCTTCATGGTAGAGACCATATTAGAAAACAACATTTTTGTCTTTGAACAGACTCTCTTTAAACAGTGTGCTGGCGTAGCTATGGGCACTCCTTGTGCCAATAGCTATGCCAACCTGGTAATGGCAGCATGGGAAAGAGAGAATGTCCTTGGGCATATAGGTTCTACTCTGATTTTTTATTGGTGTTTTGTTGATGATCTTTCTCCTTTGGGAGGGAGATTATCCTTTCAAAATTTCTTGGAGGGCATCAATAATAGTACTGACTTCCTGAAGTTTAAAGCTTGCACTTCTACTAAAACCATTGAATTCCTAGATGTCAGAATAGATAGGTTGCCCTAGGGAGAGTTTGAAACTAGTATACATAAGAAGGAGTGTCATAGGAACACTTATGTCGAAAGAAGCAGCATGCATCCACGACACGTCTTTGGAAATGTGGTGAGAGGGCAAGCTTTAAGAGCATCAAGATTAACGGTTCTAATTCTTCTTCTTCTTTCGGCTGCTCCCATTAGGGGTTGCCACAGCAG
>NC_056747.1:1336957981-1336960481 GCF_019279795.1 Protopterus annectens
TTACTAAAGGTCTTCTTTCTACAAATACTACTGTCAATTAATTAACCAATCTAATCACAAACCCTAGATCATTTAAAAATACAAGCACATAGACTCCTACACAAATGAATACACATATAAATACATATGCATATACTACACAATGAATACACGTATATATATATATATGTATATATATGTATATATGTATATATATATATATATATATATATATATATATATATATATATATATATATATATATATATATATATATATACATACATACAAACACGTGTGTGTTTATAGAAATATATATAAGTACTAAAATTATGTTCACAAGCAAAAAGAATAGATAAATACATGCATATAAATACACCTAAAATACATATAGAAATATACACATACTTAATAGGTAAATGAGATAATTTAATGAGTTTTGCACATAAAGCCTTGTTCAACTGGTTTAAAATTTTTTGAACCCTGAAGATGTAAGCTGAGGCACTAGATTAGAATTCTATGCTTATTGTCTTAAAATAAAGCTGCTTTCATGTGCCAAGTAGTGTTTTCATAATTTAGTTCAGTTAATGAACTAATTATCACATGAAGTACAGTGACAAATAGAATTGACAGACAGGATAAATAGATCAGAAACTCATATAGTGAATATTAAACCGTCATGGGATATTGAACACCTAGTAAAGTACAATCAGTAGTGATAACCTGTGGTAAAGATGTTAAACAAAAGATATGAGCAAAAGACTAAAAGAAAGGAAAGAGATTTTATAGCTGGTTGAGATTTGGAAATGGAGTTATAGGGAGCTATTGGAGAAGTAACTGATGCTTTGGCTAATAAGGGAGGAAAGGAAAGGGGAAAAAGAAGAGCAAGGGAAAGAGAAGGAAGAAAGACATGGAAGGAAAAAGGAAGAGAGGGGAGCGAAAGGAAGAGAAAGATGGAGTAACGGATAGTATCGGCCTGGTGTAAGACATGTACAGAGCCAGGAGTTAAGGGGAAATCTCTTTGGAGATCGTTTGAATATGTGACTGCATGGCATTGCTGTAATATCAGTAGGAATACTGTTCCACTCCTTGGCTACTGAGTTGGAATATAGGCAGTGATCGATTATTTTTGGTTTATGGATTTCAAGGAGGTGTTTCGCAGATCAGCAAAGAGGGCGATTAAAGAGATAATAGTTAAGAATGGTGCTGGTTGCTGGGCAGGATGAGAATTTGTATATCATTTTATGAGCAAGGAGGATTTGGGTGAACTTGAGATTGTGAGGTAACTCAAGCCAGTTTAAATATCTTTTTTTTTCAGATGTTTTTATTGAGTTTTGTAGATGAATAATAAAAATATCCGAACAGTATTTAAAGTGCATCAATACATAAAAAACAAATATAACAACAATAAAAATAAACAATAACTATTTACAAGGTGTATGCTTGTGTAAATAAAAGATTAAATTCATATGTTATAAAATTATGTCATTACAGATCATTTATAGTCTATTTGATTAATAAATGCTTGAGTTTCGCCAATGGATTTAATGAGGTGGTTGTTCTAGTAGTTCTTTCTTTGACAGAATGTCCAATTGACATGTTTCGGTTGCAATATTAAGGAATTCTTTTATTGATGGTGTTGAAACACTTTTCCAATTTTTGGTGATGACTTTTCTTGCAATTGATGAGACTCCAAAGAAGAGAGTAATTTATTTTCTAAACACATGCAGGAATTGGTATATCAATTTTATGTTAAATGAATCATTAATTTGATTTATCATTGAATAATGTCTGTAAAAAGGAATTAACATAATTCAAAAATGGATTAATTACAACTTATTCATAAATCATGCGCTGCCAGTCTGCTTTAATATTTAACCAACATCTCTAACAACCAACTTTTTTAGATATTAGTTCTATTTTATGAGATATAATAAAAGCTTTAAAGAGGATGTGGTTTGTGCAGAGGATGAGAGTATCATTTTTTTTTCATTTTCACTAGGGTAATGATTATTGATTGTTTTGAAAATAATCCCAATAACTATTTTTACAACAGTCTGTCTTAGTTTTGGTCACCTTGTAGATTTTAGCTAGAAGACCTCTTTCTGTAATGTTTTAGTGCATTAATAAAATTAAAAGTTCTTTAAAATTTGGAACCTCTTTTTTAGTGGTAGTTGCATTGAGCATATTCTCTTCTCTTCTGGGTATCTACAGTTTTGAATATCTAACTGCATTTCATTATTTAAGTTAAATGTGTTTATTTTACAATTTAATGAAAGCAAATTTTCTTTATCCATTAGTTGATACCAAAAAAAAAGAAATAAATATTTTTCTTTAAATGTATTCATTGGGAATGTGTTAAATGTGTTTATATTTTTGTGCATATGCTATAGGGAATGTTAAAAACAACTAAGCTTTATATTCTGGTTCTCTATATACAAAATTTCTAAAGTTATTCATCGTCATGGAGCTATAAGTTGAATTAAATGAAGTTTGATTTTCCAATAAAAAAATCGTTTAA
>NC_056747.1:1337305481-1337382981 GCF_019279795.1 Protopterus annectens
GACATAGATCCACAGAACTGTATGAGAAAAACAGGTAAGGGTTCTTGGGTTTTAGCAGATAATTGAATAATTTAATTTTATACAAATTAAAGTTGACTTTCTATACCTGCAAGTAGGTCACAATTAACTTTCTGGTGCCTGCTGTGTGGTGTAATTTATTTGTAGGCCCAAACAGCATAATTAATTGTCTCCATGTTTATTTCTCTCTCCCTGCCTGTGTCTGCATTAGCCAAATACAGAGTTGACCTGTGTTCGCCACACCTATAGTCTTTTCAAACTGTAGCCATGGAGTCTGTCTTACATGTATGAGTTAGCTATGCACATGTAAATTATGCAGCAGGAATTTGCACTGATATTTCCCAGTGGTTGTGAGGTAATGTATTTGGTATTTCACCAGAGCAGTACTGCAGATATTCTAATCAAAAGGCTTCCTACATGTAGTGAATCATAAAGTCTTACAACAGTTTAGTTTAGACAGCAGAAGGAAACTGTAAGAAAGAAGTGTGTATCAAAAATATGAAGTTATCTTTGAGAAAAGACAGTGAATTGTCATTTTGGATTGCCTCCTTCTCCTTAGCCATGTAAAACTAGATATTACCCACTGGAAACAGAACTGCTGTATGAAGTATGTTCATAAGTAAATGCCTTTTTAGAGATGGATTTCAGAATACATTTGCTGCTGTCATTCCTCACTCAGCATTCCTCTCAAATGTCCAGATTTTCACAGAATGTCCAGATTTTTGCCAAATATCTGTGCTCTATTCCTTATAACAATTTTCGATTTTCTGGCAAACCACTGAAGATTAAAGTTACTAAATACTGACATGCATTTGAATTTCATAGCCTTCATTAGTGTATTTTAACACAAATCCTGTTATCCTAACAACTTTCTAAGTTAATAAAAAAAAAACAATATTTAAAATCTGTCCCTATTTTTGGACATTTGTCCCTGCATTATTCTAGATTTTGTCCAGATTTCTTATGCAAGGAGGTTGAGAGAAATGTCAGTCACTTTTCATCTTTTCACCTCTCTGTCACCATCATGGCAGGAAAATGCAGCCTGAACACTAAAGATAACGACTGATCGGTAGCCATAGCTGATTAAGTACATGTAGATATAAAAAGATGCTAGCAGAAAAAGACCTGGATTCATTACAGTTTGCCCATGTGCTGTAGCCGACTGTACTTTCACCCCATTCTTCCCATCCTTAGTTTAAAGAATTACTAAATCTTTGTACTGACTCACTGTGTTTCATTACCTTGTGTAGTATATTCCACAGTCCCACTATCCTCATACTAAAATAGGATTTCCATAAATCCACCTTGATTTGTCCCCTTCCAACTGCTTCCATGTCCCGTACCCCTTTGTCCATCATCTTCACCTCCAACCCTTCAGAGCTTTTGCCCACTTTTTGCCTGTTTAGCAGACAGGATGAAGCATATGATCTGATAGCCAACTTTCATCTTACAGTCATGTATTTGATTTGAACCCATCAGCCTCCACGCAGTAAACGAACTGGTCATTTAACCAGACAATGCTCTTACTTTTAAAGAGTTACTTATACCCTGTGATCTTAACCAGTTAATATGTATGAAAAAAGTGATGTGCCCGCATACTTCCCCTTTTGTTTTGTTCTAGTGAACAGAAACACAGTTGTGTCTTTTTTCCCACATACTTTCTATAACCCATTTCTTTTTCCATTTTTTGTGGCTTTGTGCTTTACACTTCCTTTCATGTTTATAACCCTCCACTCTTGTTCTGCCCTAGAGACACTGCATGCATATTTTCCCTGGATCCCTTCCTCTACTGAAGTGTACAGCCTTACACTTTTTCCTTTATTACATCAAAATATTAACAAACTAAACACATCATACAAACAATAACTCATATTTTCCAAGTTCATAACACCAACTACTTCACTTACAAAGATTTAATTTTCAAATTTATATAATGTTGATAGTAAAACAAATCTTTAATTTCTTACAGTATTTTTATGTTCACTTCTTCTAAGGCATAATTACAAAGTTATTTTATACTGACCTTTCTTGGTCTTGGAGTATCTGAATATATAGTTCATATAAATTTGATTTGTTAATACACAATCCAGGAACCAAGCAAACACCACATAACCCAATTTAAACAGCAAATATTAGGCCACTCAGGTGCACAGTCGCAACTTAAATTTGTGGGTTTTTTTGTCAATAAATTTAAGTTGTGATTGTGCTCCTGACTGCTGTGGTGTTTACTTCTTAATATGTAAATTATCATTTCTTTTGGATTGTTTTTGTCCTTAGTTCCCTAACTTTCAGCTCCTCTATATTTATTACATCCTTGGGTTTCTAGTTCCTAGTAATTTTTTTTTTTTTTTTGCAGCCATCATTAATAAAATTAACAGTACCTTGGAATATCTAGGTTCTTCTGACTCATTTACCTGACTTGAGAACATATATTTTTTTTCAATAATATTACTGCCTCCCTTAGCAGACACTCTAACATTTGTTGTATGACGTTACAATTCTTGCAGTGCAGTACATCTGCAGAAGATGTGTCTGCAGCTCCTAATTACTCCCTTCTCACATCCCCAGCAGATGCCATCTTTTACTGAGTATACATTCTACGGCTTGCTCGATGTGTAGAAATGAGTATACATTCTGTGGCTTGCTCGATGTGTAGAAACGAGTATACATTCTACAGCTTGCTCGATGCGTAGAAACAAGTATACATTCTAAGACTTGCTCGATGCGTAGAAACAAGTATACATTCTACGGCTTGCTCGATGTGTAGAAATGAGTATACATTCTAGGGCTTGCTCGATGTGTAGAAACGAGTATACATTCTAAGACTTGCTCGATGCGTAGAAACAAGTATACATTCTACGGCTTGCTCGATGTGTAGAAATGAGTATACATTCTAGGGCTTGCTCGATGTGTAGAAACGAGTATACATTCTACGGCTTGCTCGATGTGTAGAAATGAGTATACATTCTAGGGCTTGCTCGATGTGTAGAAACGAGTATACATTCTAAGACTTGCTCGATGCGTAGAAACAAGTATACATTCTACGGCTTGCTCGATGTGTAGAAATGAGTATACATTCTAGGGCTTGCTCGATGTGTAGAAACGAGTATACATTCTACGGCTTGCTTGATGTGTAGAAATGAGTACATGAGTATACATTCTACGACTTCAGCTTGCTCAGTGTGTCGAAATATCTGTGCAGGCATTTCGAAGCAAATACACTGAATTTCCATGATTTAGTTCTGTATCTAAGTGCTAAGAATATTTTATTCCACTGCTGTTTTGTATATTGTTTTCCTAGTTTCTTACTCCAGTCCCTTTAGTTTAACAGCTTGCCTTTTATAATTATCAGTTGACAGTTTGTATGCTGTACTTAGCACTTTTGTCTTTATGGCCCCTTCCACCCTTGGCTCTACTAGGAATTCCACTAAGGACAGTCATTGTCCATGTCGCGTCATTCTTTCTTGCCTTAATTCTGTAGTCAAATCTAAACAAGCTTAAGTGATCTCTTGAGTGTAGATCAAAAGGTGTATTTGCCTCTTCCCATTTTTGTATGTCTTTTTTACTTAAGATTTGTTTCAAGAACCTTGGTTCCTTATTCATTGCTTTCCATCTGTTTGTGGCCTTCCCTTGTATTCCCTCCCTACGTTTGGTCTTATTAAATCCTGTTGATATGACCTCCTTCTATTCTTTCACTTATTTTTTTCAGCACAGCCATGCACTTTTTATCATGTCTGCTACCTGTCTGCTTACCCTGCAAACTGCATCAGATCCTATTGAAATTTTTTTCCATCTGTACCACACCGAACTTGCTGTCATTGGAAAACATCTTGTCCTGGCTCTCTAGCCGAAATGCAGAATATCTGATGAAAACCAGCTAAAAACTCAACATCATCTCTATTACTGGATACTGCAGCAAGCTGCTGACTTTTGGCAGGTTTCCCTGAGAGTTCCCTCCATTGCCACTCTCTGCTTCCAGTCAGCACTTTACTACTTTGGGACCCCTTGTCATCCCATTTAATTTTCTCACCAGCCTCCTGTAAGTTACAGTGTCAAGGAGGCCTTGCTAAATTAAGGAAACCCCACATCAACAGTGTTCCCTTTGTCCACATTAGTGATGATCCATTCATGGTAATTTATCTACCTTTCAACCAGGTAAGTGAACTGGTCCTTCACAGACCCTTTTCAACCACAACTCTGGCTGCAAGGTCAAAGATTGCATGTGTGTTGGTGTTTGTGTGTGTCTTTCTATATGTATATATATGTATATATTTACATATACATACATATATATATATATATATATATATATATATATATATATATATATATATATCTATGGGTCTACCTGACAACACAGACGCACTACAACACCGACAATGAAATCACCGACACCACATAACCGAAAGTTCACAAACACGAAACCTCACATACCCGACACACCACATTCCTGACAATCAACAAACAAAACAAATCCCCTGTCCAAAAAGCACACACACAACACAAGCACACCAAAATCCTTACAAACCCACACTAAACCTTACATACACAACTATCTACGCACTAACCTTAACCCAAACCCTAACCCTAAGGTCCGTCACTATCGCACACTCACCTAACCCGCGCCCTAACCCTAACTCACTTAACCCGCCCCTAACCCTAAAGACTGTCACTATTGCACACTCACCTAACCCGCGCCCTAACCCTAACTCACTTAACCCGCCCCTAACCCTAAAGACTGTCACTATCGCACACCCACCTAACCCGCGCCCTAACCCTAACCCACTTAACCCACCCCTATCCCTAGAGTCCGTCAATATCGCACACTTACCTTACTCGCACCCCAACCCTAAAGTCCCTCACTACCGCATACTTACACAGCCTTTTCACATGTCAGTGTTCTCAGCATCGGGGTTTCTTCTGGTGTCGGTGTTCTCATCGTCGGCGTTGTCAGCTTTCGGTGTTGTCAGGTAGACCCATATATATATATATATATATATATATATATATATATATATATACTTGTGTGTGTACATATATATATATATATATATATATATGTGTGTATATTTTCTTGTGTGTGTGTGTGTGTGTGTGTGTATATATATATATATATATATATATATATATATATATATATATATATATATGTATATAGGTCTACCATGTATCAACAAAATTACATTTCATCGAATTTTACTTACCTGACTCCACTTCTCTGAAACTTCACTAAACCAAAACCATGAACTGATGAAATCCTTTCTCTGTGAAAGGAACCACTTGGCCACCATGGTGAACTTTGCCCTTTCTTCAGTGTAGTGTGAGATTGGAGTTGGTATATTTAAGTAGAGGGGTGGGGGGGCATGGGGGTGAACCCCCCCCCCACTTTGGTGGGTTTAGTTTTGATCCGTTTAGTTTTTTTCCCGTGGTGGCCAAGTGGTTCCTTTCACAGGGAAAGGATTTTGGCAGTCTATGCTTTTGGTTTATTGAAGTTTCAGAGAACTGGAGTTTGGTAAGTAAAATTTGATGACATGTCATTTCGGTGATACAAAAGGTAGACCCATATATATATATATATATATATATATATATATATATATATATATATATATATAAAGTGTAGGTTGATATTATGGTTAAAGTGTTTACCTAGCAAACACAAGGAACGAGGTTTCATTCTCACCTCTGAAAGGGAAATTGGATAGTGTTAAAATGGCCTACAAGGCAGCTAGCTTAGTACTTACTTACCCTCATCCCCTCCAGTCATCCCCCAAAGTATACCGGCCACTGTTCCTCAGTCTATTATCTCAAGAGAGCAGGTAATCTCGGCTCTCTCACAGGCCAAAAACACTACATCAGTGGGACCAGACAACATCCCAGTTTGCCTTTTAAACAACTTCAAACATGACTAAGCAGACCCACTTGAATCCCTATTTAACCACAGCCAGAGAACTGGCTGTGTTCTGGAAGAATGGAGGACAGCAACAGTAATCCCTGTGCACAAAGGGAGACCATCAACTGACCCTGGGAGTTACAGGCCCATAAGCATGACTAGCCTCATCTGCAAGGCCATGGAAAGAATCATTATGGACCTTATTAACAAGGACATAGGTAATCTCCAAACTCTATGCCCAAAACAGTTTGGATTCGTTCAACGTAGATCATGCCTGTTAAGCATAGTTGACTTCTTTGAAAAAGTGTCCATGGCCTTGGACAAGGCAAAGAAGATGCATACCACCTGTTTTGATCTAGCCAAGGCATTTGATACAACCCCCCACTCAGGTATTATAGAGAAACTCTCCCAATTGGGAATTAACCCCTACATTACCAGATGGGTAGCCAACTAGCTCATCGACAGGACACATGCTGTCAAAGTGGGTGACTTCACCTCTAGCCAAAGGCCAGTCACCAGTGACGTACCACATGGTTCTCTGGTGGGCCCTTTACTGTTCAGAATTTAGTTCTCAGAAGTCCAGGCAAACTTGGATGCCCTGTGGCTGATTAAGTTCGCTGATGATTGCAAATTGGGAGCAATCATTGAGCCCCCCAATGATGTTAATATACTGCAGACAGGGTTAACACAGAAAAATGATTGGTGCCAAAGCCACAGATTAAAGCTAAATGCAAAAAACTGCATTATTATTCTCTTTGGGAAAACTGACATCCATGCTAATTACATTATAGTCATTACCCCCCCCCCCCCAGTATAGACCCAGTTGTATGTGATCTGGGTGCTCAGGTTGATAGCAGTCTGATCCTTGACCACAACATATCCACAGTAGTAAAGAAATCCATCTGTATGGCACATCTTATGAGTAAAAACATTACATGTAGATCTAAGGATGTTATAATTCCATTATACTTGGCCCTCATCAGACCAGTAATTGAGTATAATGTTCCCTTTTGCATGTAACTCACCAGACACCTGCAACAATTGGAGAGACCACAGAGGTTTCTCACCAGGTAATAACAGGGTACACAAAACAAGTCTTACGTGGAAAAGACTGAAAGCCCTGTCACTGTATTCTGTCTCCTATTCTGTTGACCTGTGCCTGGCTCACAAGGCAGTCTCTGACCTGGCCTTAATGGAAGTGCTACACATTCATAAATTAAATTGCAGGGAGGGTCACTCACTCCAGGGATCTTAACCTAGCCTCTGACATGAACAGGTCATGCTGGAGAGATAGAAACAGCTCCCAGAGACTGACACTTCTCTGGAAGAAGTTTCCAATGCATGTGAAACAGATCCCCTCCCTGACCCTCTTCAAATGCAACCTAGATCAATGTATGGGTGAATACAAATTCACTCTTAGGGTGGTGCCCATGTCCATCCTGGACAGAGGAAGTCAGAATTAACTACCACAGACCCTTACCTCCGCAAACTTCATTCATCTAAATACCAACAATTGGGGCAACTCAGGTTAAATATGGCTAGGCTTGTAAGGGCTCTAGGGCCGTTAGCTTAGTAACCTCCTATGACACTATTTATATTTATTTATATTAGTAGTACACCTCTCGACTGTTCAGATTTTCCCAGAATGTCCAGACTTTTGCCTCATATTTTTAGTCTCTTCCTCATAAAATTTATGATTTTCTGGCAAATTACTGAGGATTGAAGTCATGAAATAATGACATAAATTTGAGTTTCAGACTTCGTATCCTTCATAAATGCATGCTAACACAAAACCTGTTATTCCAGCAACTTCTAATTTTAGAAGAACAACATTTAAAAATTGTCCCTATATTTGGCCATTTGTCCCCCCATTATTTTAGGCTTTGTTCAGATTTCTTGCACTAAGAGGTTGAGAGGTATTTTTTATCTCATGGCTCACTTCAGATTCGCAGTGACAAAAAGCAGCAACAACTTTTGCTGCTGTGCCGATTTGTATCTCTGGATTTACTGTAATAGTGTAGCTCTGTTCACTGCAGCAGATTTGCATTATTACGTCAGCAGTCTAGGTTTGTCCATTCCAGCTGATTTCAGCTTTCCTGTGTTTCTGATCGGGGAAGCTGAATAGCAGGCTATCACAACTTGATATATCACCAACTGCATCAATGTCTTATTCAAGAAAATGTATACACCGTCTGCTGTGGATATTAAGCATTTCCAGAGAACATTCTGTCTTACATATTGCCTGCTGCAGGTATTAAGTGCAAATAAAAAAAGTTGTGTAATTTGCACCTTATTTCTTTGTTGTTTTATATCACTGTTACAGTTGTTTATGTGATGATCCTTACACAAGTACTGTTTTGTTTTCTAGTATTTTAACTTAGAATGACACAATATGCTTGCATTCTATGCACCCTTTTCCTTTCATGTTGTGTTAAGAAACATATTGATGTATACAAAAATGTACATTAAGGCATTTTGATGAACACACTGCTTTATGACATTCACATTTATACTCTAGTCACATTGCCTGCTCATTAGGCCTTTGATATTGCCTAGAAATTTTGTAATATAAAAATAACAAAAACAAACAGTTAACATTTGTTGTAATGCAATAAGTGTATTGGTTACACTTTGAAATCTGAAGAATGACAACTTACATACTGTTTCAAAGGTGCATAACAAGTTGTGTTATGCATCTTTTAAAACGATTATGCTTGATTGAGCATTTCACTGTAACACACGTACTGCCCATAATGATTTGACCACTTCAGAAGCGGCAATACTGTTTGTGCTACCACACAAACAACAAAAGCACTGAGGTGAAGAAAAGCTTTTGGAGCTAACGTCTGTCTGTGTGGTAGCATTAAGTGTGTTACAGCTTTCAAGGCTCAAGTACTCCTCCATGATTTTTTTCTGTAACTAGCAGTACATCAGCATTGGGCAGTATGAAAAACTGTCACCTCCCTGTGGTACAGATGTGATGCACCTAATAGTATGTGACATTTCAAAGCTATGCCTCTGTTTGATTATTTTAAAACTGCATTACGGAAAGAGAGTTTCACACCTGCCATTGAGAGGGGAGTAGATGCTGCCTCCGTCTGATTCCAGATGTCCTCTCACTAACACCTTGCTTGAGGATTGATGCCAAGCAGTAATCCCAAATTGCCAGAAAACAAGGAAAATGAATGTTTATTTCAGACCAAGAGTTGGAAACAGTTGACGAGACACCCCAACTCCATGCAGAAAGATAGGAATAAAGGGGTTGATGATAATGACTTCCCTGATAGTTGGGACATATTAACTTCTGCTTTCCTACACATCTTCCAGAACCGCTGTAATTAGTGAACAAATTACTAATGAAGTGTATAGCAATATTGCTGCTCTTTGTAGGACACATATTCCCCTCTGTTCATGTTAATGTTTTTCATTCAAAGGAGATAGACAGTTGGTTGCTTGCAGAAAATGGGAAAAAGAATCTTTTCGTAGAGTTGCATTACCATACCTCTCTTGTTTTGCTGCGTGCTGTTGCTATTGTGAATGCATTCTTAAACAGCTTCAGAAGAAACTCTGTCACTAATGCTGCTGGCGCTAGATAGCAAACCTCACCAGGTAGGTGGCGAGTGTTGATCGGGTCAGGAATAATAAATTACCACAGTAGATTCTGGTGACGACAATGAGGGGGTATTTGGCTGTTTCTTCACTTTGTCTTTCAGTGAGTCCAGGATGATTGTACTCATTTTGGGCGAAGTTAGCGGTGCAGCAGTTAGTGTTGTCGCCTCACAGCAAGAGGTTCTCTGGTTCAGTTCTTGGCTGGAGTGCCTTCTGTGTGGAGACTGCGTTTCCTCCCTGCATTTGTGTTGGTTTGCTCCGGGTACTCTGGTTTCCTCCCACATTCCAAAGACATGCATCTGTCGCGTTTCTGCCCGGGGCTCAGCTGAAAATGGACTCTGTCCCAGTCGGACATTCCCGGTAAACAAATGTTAAAAAAATAATAAAAATTAATCAAACAGACAAGTAGCAAACATCTTGATAACTTTCCCCAGGTTTTGTAACCTCAGTATTAGTTATATTAGTTTAGAGGAACTGGGTATGCGGACTTCTCCCATATAAGAAAGCATCACCGATCATCTTTAATTAAATTGAAATGGGCGTTATAGTCTGAGACTCACAGAAAGATGAGTCAAACATATAAGCCATATTCAGGTGTGAGTAGGTAATCCGTAACTAAAGAAAGTAAAGGAAAATGGGGAGTCCGTCAACGCAGTAGATTACCACCTGCCCCTCCCTACACAATACAGTCACTGTTTAGGCAGTTGTGCCCTGCGGAAAAAAAAATGAAAAATGTCCTGAGATTTCAAGAGAAAAAAATATTCCTAATTTTTCTTTAACAGTTGCATAAAACACATAAATATTACATGAAACAACACAAGCAACTCAAATAATACAAGAATAAGCTTTTATTTTTGCATAAAAGTGAAGTTTAGTCCTTTGCACTGGCTGGGACTGTGTTTTGTTCTGCATAATTTCACATTTCTACAACAATATGTTCCACTTTGAGCATTTGAAAAGGTGGCAACTCTACAAGAGAGTAGGAATAAAGTGCTAGGTGGAGAGGGCACACATGAGACCTTGGCTTATGGCCCACTGTTCATCACTCTAGAGGTGGCCTTCCCCAGTTCACTGCTAGAAGATTACAGCTTCCCATGACTAACATTGTCTTCCTGTTTGTTCACACACTAGTTCTGCTTTTGGGCCTTTTATCTTCATTCATTCCTGCATATGGTTGTCTGTAAATCATAGCCACCAACCCAAGATACTCTGCTACCCCCTTAAGTGGTCAAGTACAACATCTCAATGCTTTACCTTTTCATCTGTCCCACCTGCAGTACATTTTGTCTTATTCTGAATTAACCCCCAGCCTTCTTTTCTCTTCATATCCCTTCTCTACTTCCTGAATCCAGCTGTTGTCATACCCCAGTCTGTATCATGAGTTGCTCATGTTTCCTTTACACTTGCAGTGGTTTCATATTTTCTGTGAAACTGATTTTTCTTGCACAGGCATGTGGCATTGAACAAATTGCACATCTTCACCATCTACTCATTAGTCCTTGTGTAGTCCATTCATTGCTTTTTGTTTACTCTCCAGATCCCTGGTTATCCCTTCACAACATCAGTAATGATTTGTTTCTTCCTTTTGTTTATGGATTAAAGTGACTACTTTTAAAAATTCTTATTGTTCAGTTTTTAGAACCTCTTTCTCATGAAGACATGGATGCAGATGGGCCCTCCTGTCATTGAACCTCTGACTTTCTTGTGAAATTATTCAGCCAGCTGAAACCCTGCCCCCAGAACTGATCTTTCAGCCACTCAGTGAATTTTTGAATTCAGCTATTCCTTGCTTTATATGAAAGCCACACTAACGTCATTTTTAAATTCATTATTGTTTATAAGATATCGGTTCTAGAACCATAAAGGATTTAAAAGCTGTACAGCAACATTTGTACCAGCTATTCTTTGTTAATTTGAAAATTATTGTCACTGTTTTGCAGTTGCGGTGAATATGATGCAGCAAATTGTCTTTAATAATTTATGAGACTTGCAAATACTTGTTTTATTTTAAGTGTTTACAAAAGGATAACCAGTGAGGGGGATAAATAAAATATTATTTGTATTAGAGTATGTGGCTTTTTTCACCAGATATTGTAGTTCATCATACATTAACACCACATGGATCCATGTGGTCTTAAAACAATCATTGGCGAGTGCCAGGTTCTTATCCCTATATTTCTAAGTTCCCTTCCTTAATTTCTTGTTCGATAAACTGCATACTGCACTGTCCTCTGGGTGTGATAATAACAGATGTTGTATTGGTATTGTCCATAAAGGAAGAAGATCGTGCCCCAGACAGATGTACACAAGCTAATGCAACAGGTGTGACTCAGCTTCAAAGAACAATACAGGGAAGACCAGTGACAGGGAAGAGCAAAACGTAATAAATATTTGATGAGGTCTTCCAGAATTAATTTACTCAAACATAAATATGAAATCTTGCTACTAATTATATGGATATAAAAATACAATTTTATG
The DNA here is from genome assembly GCF_019279795.1 of Protopterus annectens. NCBI lineage: Eukaryota > Metazoa > Chordata > Ceratodontiformes > Protopteridae > Protopterus > Protopterus annectens. Next base: position 1,337,317,480 of record NC_056747.1, read on the forward strand.
TATGACTACACAGTAAGGGAGTAATATGTTTTACTGGTACATGAACTGTGTATGCTTCATGCTTTGCATTGTTACTGTTGACAAGTACACTCATTGAACATTGATTATCAAACTGTAGGTAATACATTTAAATTCTGAGTTACTCTGCTCTTTTTACTTTATTAAGTAGTATGTGGATGTTTATGTTTCTGAGGCAGGAAGAAGTGTAGTATATGGTAGTGCTTATTTTCATGAAATACACACACGAACACACACACACACACACACACACACACACACACACACACACACACATATATATATATATATATATATACATATACATGTACAGTGGGTATAAAAAGTGTACACACCCCTGTTAAAATGCCAGGTTTTGTGAAATAAAAAAATGAGACCACAATAAATCATTTCAAAACTTTTCCCGCCTTTAATGTGACCTTTGACCTGTACAATTCAATTGAAAAACAAATAAATCTGTTAGGGGGAAAAACATATAAAAAATTAAAAAACATACAATAAGCTGGTTGCATAAGTGTGCACACCCTTAAACTAATACTTTGTTGAAGCACCTTTTGATTTAATTACAGCATTCATTCTTCTTCGGTACACACCTGCCATCAATTAAAGAGACTGTGATTAACCCCAAATAAAGTTCAGCTGTCCTAGCAGGATTTTCCTGACATTTACTCAGTTGCCTGCTACAGCAAAAGCCATGGTTCACAGAGAGCTTACAAAGCATCAAAGGGATCTCATTGTTATAAGGTATCAGTCAGGAGAAGGGTACAAAAAATTTTCCACAGCATTGGATATACCATGGAACACAGTGAAGACAGTCATCAAAAAGTGGAGAAAATATGGGACAGCAGTGACGTTGAAAAGAACTGGACGTCCCACCAAAATTGAAGAAAAGACAAGATGAAAACTGGTCAGGCAGGCTGCCAAGAGACCTAGAGCAACACTGAAGGAGCTGCAGGAATTTCTGGCAAGTACTGGTTGTGTACTACATGTGACAACAATGTCCCATATTCTCCATATGTCTGGACTATGGGGTAGGGTTGCAAGACGGAAGACTTTTCTTACACAGAAAAACATCCAGGCCCAGCTAAAATTTGCACAATAATACATGAAGTCTCCCAAAAGCATGTGGAAAAATGTGCTATGGTCTGATGAGACCAAGGTTGAACTTGTTGGCCACAATTCCAAAAGATACGTTTGGCGCAAAAACAACAGTTTGCATCACCAAAAGAACACCATCCCCACTGTGAATCATGGTGGTGGCAGTATCATGCTTTAGGGTTGCTTTTCTTCAGCTGGAACTGGGGCTTTAGTCAAGGTGAAGGGAATTATGAACAGTTCCAAATATCAGTCACCTTTGGCCCAAAACCTTCAGGCGTCTGCTTGAAAGTTGAAGATAAAGAGGACTTTCACCTTTCAACACAACAATGACCCCAAGCATACATCCAAATCAACAAAATAATGGCTTCACCAAAAGAAAATTAAAGTTTTGGAATGGCCCAGCCACAGACCAGATCTAAATCCAACAGAAAATTTGTGGGGTGTACTGAAGAGGGCTATGCACACGATATGCCCTTGCAATCTGACAGATTTGGAGTGCTTTTGCAAGGAAGAGTGGGCGAATATTGCTAAGTCTGAATGCTGTAATTAAATCAAAAGGTGCTTCAACAAAGTATTAGTTTATGGGTGTGCACACTTATGCAACCAGCTTATTGTATGTTTTTTTATTTTTTATATTTTTCCCCTAACAGATTTGTTTGTTTTTCAATTGAATTGTACAGGTTATAGGTCACATTAAAGGTGGGAAAAGTTTTGAAATGATTTATTGTGGTCTTTTTATATAACAAAAACCTGGCATTTTAACAAGGGTGTGTACACTTTTTATATCCACTCTGTATGTGTATATATATATATATATATATATATATATATATATATATATATATATATATGGGATCCAGACACATGCTCGACTAGCATATGTCCGAATCACAAAACATTGAACACACATACACGAAAGCGCTTAACATCGACAAGCGCTTCCGTGTATGTGTGCCTGTTTTGTAGATCAGACTACAGTGCGGGTAAGGGAAAATTCCCTTTTCCCCACTGTAGTGCGATCTCGGAGTGAGAATAATAAAGTAGGGGGGTGTGGGGGGTGCACAGGGACGCCCTGCAGAAACGTAGATTTTTTTTTTGAACTACACATACATGGAAGCACTTTCCGATGTTAAGCGCTTTCGTGTATGTGTGTTCGATGTTTTGTGATTCAGACATATGCTAACCGAGCATGTGTCCTAGACCCATATATATATATATATATATATATATATATATATATATATATATATATATATGCACCTGTGCTGGGTTAAAGCTGTGAGCTGTAGTTCCTGTGATACAGGGTTCGATTCCTTTAGTTGTTATTTGCCTGTTATGTGACTTTGAGCAAGTTACTTAACCAGACACGGCTTGGAGGCAACTAGAAATTTACTCTAAGCTATTCAGTGGTCCCCTGGACTGCAGGGCTAGTAACAATTTTTTGATCTGGAGTTTGCTATTCTGTGTGGTCCAAGGAGCAGTAAGCAACCATAGGTTCATAGGTACTTGCTAGACTATTGATCTGTGGGGATCATTAGAAGCCTAGTCCTGCATTCCCATGAAGTTTTAGCTCTTGTAATTTAAGCACAATTAACTGAGATCCAAGCAGAACATTTATGTGTTAACCCTATCCATAAGGGACAAGGGTCCTAAACCATAGATGAATTTGTGGTTTCCCAACTGTTCATCCAGATTACATGTGAAGAGAGTAAGGGACATACTTTGCTTTGTGTGGAGAGGAAGATGATTCCAAAGAAGTGATATTCTCTGTGACACATATCTATCTTTCCAACATGTTCTATTTATGTTGTAGAAGGGATTAAGATCTCTTGAGTGGGTGTTTCTGCCACCTTTGGACTTGCAGATGTGCAGAAGAAGAGGATGGGGTCAGTAGGTCTGAGAGGATGGGGTCTGTAGGTCTGAGAGGATGGGGTCAGTAGATCTGAGAGGATAGGGTCAGTTGAAACTAAGAAGAAGGACAAAGTTGTGAGACAGTCAGTGTAGTTTTTTATGATTTAGGCTCTTGACTTTCTTGTTGAGGAAACCATTGAAGCCATTCAAGTTGTATTAAATGTTTAGACTAATACATACTGAAGGGGGGCATTTTATTCAGCGGACATCTTAATAAGTGCCGAACATAGTGGAATAATCACATCTCTGGACCTAGATGCCATACCCTTACTAGGAAGCTGTACAATGAAAAAGGATTTCCTTACAATACTGGATACATGATGCTTGAAGGGTAGTTTGTTGTCTACATACGTTCCTGGGTCCCTAATTACTGGATCAGTTTTCAGTGGGGTGCTGTCAGTGTGATAGTTACAGGAGACATCATGCTTGCCAAAGGAGACTTATACATTTTTTGGCATTTACAACCATGGAATTTCTCCCCATTTTAGCGAGTCTTCACATATATTATGTTGTACATGTACAGTGTAAGATACAGCAATAATCTAACAGCTTCAATCATCATCAGCACTTTAATCTTTGCTCTAGTAATTATGCATCTTCTAAATCCCCTCACATCCCATTTTGGCAAGCTGTAGTTTGTTTTAGATATCTGCCCCCCTTATTCATTATCCCTGGTGGTAATTAAAACATTTTGCAATTTCCGTTCCCAGTCCGTGACAGTTCTCTTTTAATGGTTTTCTCTCTCTTGCTCTCCGGCATAATTCCTTATTCTCCTTAGAACTCTTTCTTGGCTTGCAATATGGTGTCGAATCCACACAAGTAAACAAATCCAAAAGAACTCGCTAACAGGTGCTCCGGATGCAATAAAAGCACGTTTCAAGTAAAACTATAAAAAATTTTTCTTCTTAAAATCCACTTTTCGTCGAACCACTTTTGCTCAACTTCCTCAAATGTATAATAAAGTCAACAAAACAAAAAACATTTTACAGCATTTCAATCACCTTTAAATCTCTGGCCATATATACATTACAACAACATCATGGCACCTATGTTAAAGTAGCGTCGATTCTTATTGATTATATAGAGTTGTTTTAAGTTGTAAGAATACTGTTATTCATGCTTTACAATAATAATAACTGTTAATTATTTTTTATAACAAATTGTAGGGTAACCTTTTGGAAATTGTAGCTGAAGCAAAGACATGTACGTTCTATGTGGTTTGGTTTTTGTGTGGGGTTCACTTATTTATGAAGTATAGTGTTTCTATACACAAGGTTTTATCCTCAGATATGTTTGGATTAACACATATTTTTTAAGATCGTTCGGTAAAAATATATATACAAAAAAATATATATACAAAACGTTCCAATCTATTTTTAAAAGGTTTTAGTAAAGACATTGTAGTCGTGAGCAAGGAGGGTTATGATTTTTGTAATATATTTATAATGAGTTAATGAGGACTATGGAATGCGTATATATATTTTGCTTGGCGTTTGAATAATTAATTAATACTAATTTATCTATTTAACTAATTTATTCATGATTTGTAACAGAGAACCAATACATTTTGGAGCTAAAGTCACATGAGTGGGCGGCACGAGATTTAAAGGTGATTGAAACGCTGTAAAATGGTTTTTGTTTTGTTGACTTTATTATACATCTGAGGAAGTTGAGCAAAAGTGGTTTGACGAAAAGTGGATTTTAAGAAGAACGCTTAATAAAAATTTTTTATAGTTTTACTTGAAACGTGCTTTTATTGTATGGCTTTCCAGAGCACCTGTTAGCGAGTTCTTTTGGATTTGTTTACTTGCGTGGATTCGACAGTTTGTGTTTTTTTTCTTCAGTCCGTTTTTGCAATATGGTGTGTTTTTTATGGTAACAATCTAGAAATAAGCAACACTCTGTAGTCGTGGGTTTCATTTCCACAGCTGCTGCCTGTAAAGTGTGTGATGTATAAGAAACCATGACACTGGACCAAAGTTTTCAGGTTATACCTGGGCACAGGAAGTGAGTCTGGAAAGCCACGTTAAAGCCAAGTTTGAGCACATAAGGCATGGAGTGCACCTTAATTTTGAAGGTAATCTTTTGCATAAAATAAGGTTACTGGGTAACACAATCTCAAATGTATATTACAGAGGGTATGGATCAGGTATCCAATTGTAACCATGTTCTTATGTTTTCGAGCCATGGATGCCAGGAAATGCACCACTGAATGCACTATTATGCTTGGGTCTCATGCTACTGTAGTACGTAACAAGTTTATCTTTTTCCTGATTTTGGAGTGTAATCATGGCACTCCATGCATTGTTTTGCCCATCTCTATAAGTGCAGTCCAAATACATTTAGCAGAACATAGACTTAATTTTTTTCTGATGTGTAATGTCAGTAATGTATAAATATTTATAGCATCGGACAGGTTACATCTGTGGAAATAGAAACCATGGTTGTGTGAATGCTGCTTGTGTGCCTTCCACTTCAACCAGTCAAAATGTCTACTCCACAAAAGCTGAAAATACCAATTTTTTGCATAGGGCAGAACCATCCATATGTCCTGTGCTTACCTCTAGTCCATATCCAGTTCAAGGCTGCAGCACCTTTGAGGGGATGAAGAGCATTTCCTCTTTTGCAGTGACCTCTGGTGACTTGATGATTTGAGTAAAGTTGGCATTTCCCACAAGCCACCTTTTCTTAACCTAAAAAGGTTACTATCCCAAAAATGCTGTATATTTATGTATATATATATATATATATATATATATATATGGTTCTACCTGACTTCGTCGACAGCGCTGAAGACCGACAGCGGAATTCGGAGCTCCAGAAGATCGAAATCGCAGAGGACCGTCGCGGGTTGCAGAACATCGACAATGCAGAAGACCGACACGACGGATGACAACACCAACGCCGAGGATGCCGACATGGGGAAAGGCTGTGTGAGTAGCGGTAGTGACGGACGAGGTGGCGAGGCAGGTAAGTGTGGAGATTGACGGTCTGTGGGGATAGGGGTGGGTTAAGTGAGTTAGGTTAGGGGAGGCGATAGGGGTGGGTTAAGTGAGTTAGGGTTAGGAGCGATAGGGGTGGGTTAAGTGAGTTAGGGTTAGGGAGCGATAGGGCGGGTTAAGTGAGTTAGGGTTAGGGAGCGGGTAGGTAAGTGCGATAGTGACGGACCTTAGGGTTAGGGTAAGGTTTAGTGTGGGCTTGTAAGGATTTTGGTGTGCTTGTGTTGTGTGTGTGGTTTGTGGAATGGGGATGTGTTTTGTTTTTAATAATTGTTATTGTGGTGTGTGCAGTGTACCGTCGGTTATTTCGTTGTCGGTTATGTGTGGTTTCGTGTTTATGGACTGTCGAATATGTGGTGTCGGTGATGTGGTTGTCGGTGTTGTGTGGTTTCGGCTATGTCAGGTAGAACCATATATATATATATATATATATATATTCTATCTTAATTCCTACTGTAGTAGCTCACCTCCTAAGGTTTGGTAAACTTTATAAACAATGCTACCCTCAAAAAAAAAAAAATGTTTTATTAATCCTTTTACTCAAAATTTTTAACTTATTTAGTCGGGTATGTTGGTATGTTACTGTAACAGTACTATATAAATGTTCCTGTATTTGAAATGTTTTACCTGTCTGACATTATCTGTGTTGTACATGGTCAAGATTTCTGTCTTGTAAATTGTCTTAATGTGGAGCTTTTCTCCCCGGGTCTCCGCTGAAAATGGACATACATCCAGTCGGACTATCCCGGTCAACAAATGCAAAATAAATAAAATAAATAAAAAATATATATATGTACATCAGCCACAGTTAAAGAGGTCTGTAGTACTGCTAATTATATTTTGACATGCAGAGATTCATTTACAGGTGTGAGCTGTAGGAGATTCGCATGGTTTTACCTGTCCAATGATTAGGTTGTCCAGGTGTTGGTTGGCCCGTGCATTTCTCTGTACGTAACTACATGGAAAAAGTCTTTAGCAGAGTTAGTGTGCAAAGAATATGCTGTCTTAGGATTTGAAAGCATTTCAGTTGTTTGTCATATCCCTAAGCCTTTTTTTTTCAGACTGGCTTCTCATTCATCACTTCAGAGACATTATAGCTGTTTGTATGTTGTGCATGTACAAATCAGCTGTTTCCTTTTGTGTTGAGATTAAATGGCATTTGGTAATGCTGCCGGAAGTCGTTTGGTGCCAGCCAGGTCTATCATTCAGAGGATCTTCACTCTTCACTAATTTTTAAGTTATTGTGTCCCGTACTGTCTGCTGACCATCAGTACTCCATGTTCTACACATCATTCCCCCATTCCCACAGGGTGCTGGCTGATCACAAAGGATGTATGTGTGTGTGTGTGTGTGTGTGTGTGTGTGTGTGTGTGTGTGTGTGTGTGTGTGTGTGTGTGTGTGTGTGTGTGTGTGTGTGTGTGTGCGCGCGCGCACTCGCGCATTAGGGGTGGACTTGATATCCTGGATGTTAAACACTTGAAATGTTATAAGGGGTTATGTGAGTATAAATAAGTAGCAAATACATTCTGATTTTAAGGAAATACAATTTGATAAAGGGAAGTTTTCAGCACTTATTTCTGTTTTTATTTTATGCAGAAACAACCCACATTAGGACATCTTATTTTAGAATCTGTTGATGCTGCTGGTTTTTCTGAGTGGCTTCTTATTTAAAACTCAGATATATGAAGATGTACATTTGTCTCATATTTTGGTAAACTTTAAAAGAAAATGCCCCTTGTTGTATACTTTCTGTATGTTGTAAACAAGTTAAATAGTTTCAATATCAGTATTACCTTAAATTGTACATCTTATAATGTTCCTGTCTGATTTAACTGAATACTGAGAAACTGTATGACATTCTGAGTCTTTGCAGGGTTTACCCACATGTATTTGCTACTCTAGATAGCAAAACTCCCTTTTTGTTTGTAAAAACATGAAAAAAATACATTTCTCAAAACTGTCATTTGTTATTATTGGAATTTCTCTTCCTTTTCCTCAATGTTACATGAGCATGGAATAGGTTTATATAAATTTGGAGATTATGGGGATATGGGGGGGGACCTTGTCTTGAAAATATGTGTTGAAGTATCCCAGAGTTACATGTTATATACAGTTTATGAACATGGGCAACTGATAATTTTTCTGGCCTGATATTTTTTTGTGAGATTATGCAGCAGAAGCTGTTCTGAGCCATGGTAACATGCTGAGGTAGAAGGCCAAAAATGCTAAGTGAGCATGTTTTGGTGTGGCAACACTAACTAAAAGGTCAGTGAACTTCTCACCTTTAGAAAGAAGAAATAAAAATGCACAAATTAACTTCTATCTGCATCATTAGATTTGTAATTCTTAAATCATCATACTGTACTTTAAATTAGCAACTCTTTTGATTTGTAACAGTATTGACTGCATTCTTGAAGCATAATTAATAAAATGAAAACAAGCTTAGGTATCCAATGGAACAATAAATTAGTATAATGACATTTTAAAATTGTACTGCTGCTCAACATATGAGCTTACCTTACAGTACGTTGTGGAAAGAGAAGAAAATTTGAAGTTTTATATATTCTTTGCTATTTGTACAGCTAATATATTTAAATTGCACATTCTTTATTTTTTTTTTTTGGTACTTGCGTATTACCGCAACCACATTCTAAATGACTCCTTCTGGCAGCCATTCAAGCTATCGTTTTAAACTGCATGCTTCTTCGTCCTCTATTTTTTTTTGGGGGGGGGGGGCTGGTTCTAAGTGAAGCACATATGTCTATTTTTATCAAGTTATTATTAATAGTGCATGTTTCAGTTGTCCAACACCTCATATTTCCATATTTTTTGCAGAATGTGCTGATGTTTACCTCATAATTTTCGGGTTGTTCCTAATAAAGTGTTTGGTTTTCTGGCAGTCGCTGAGGATTGAAGTGCCTAAGTAATGACATACCTGTGAATGTAGACTTCCTATCATTCAAGAAAATGCATGCTAACACAAACCGTGTTATTGTAGCAGCTTTCCAAGTTTGTACCAGCAATGTCTAAAAATCTGTCCTGTTTTTTTTTTTTTTTTTTTTTATCTACCCTGTCTCCCACTATTATGTTTTGTTTTAGGGCAGATGTATTGAACTCAGAGGTTTGGAGGTATGTGTAACAGTGTTAGAAAGATACTGTTATTAATCAGAAACAGAAAATATTCTTGATGTAGCTCTTCAAACTTCTACCTCCTGATGGCATTACCGTTCGGGGGTCTACCAGCATCTTTCTTTCTTGTTTTAACACATATTTTTTCATTCTGTTATAAGTAACCATGAAGAAAATGAGGGGTTACAGCGATTAAAACATTGCCGTGATCAAACGGTGATACATTAGAAGTGGAACAAAACGTACGGCGATTAAAACTTCGCCGTGATCAAACGGTGTTACATTAGAACTGGAACAAAACGTACAGCGATTAAAACATCGCCGTGATCAAACGGTGTTACATTAGAATTGGAACAAAACGTACAGCGATTAAAACATTGCTGTGATCAAACGGTGTTACATTAGAACTGGAACAAAATGTACAGCGATTAAAACATTGCCGTTATCAAACGGTGTTACATTAGAAGTGGAACAAAAAGTAAACGTGATCAAACAGTGTTACATTAGAAGTGGAACAAAATGTACAGCGATTAAAACATCGCCATGATCAAACGGTGTTACATAAGAAGTGGAACAAAATGTACAGTGATTAAAACATCGCTATGATCAAACGGTGTTACATTAGAAGTGGAGCAAAAAGTAAACGTGATCAAACAGTGTTACATTAGAAGTGGAACAAAACGTACAGCGATTAAAACATCGCCATGATCAAACGGTGTTACATAAGAAGTGGAACAAAATGTACAGTGATTAAAACATTGCCATGATCAAACGGTGTTACATTAGAACTGGAACAAAACGTACAGCAGTTAAAACATTGCCATGATCAAACGGTGTTATATTAGAAGTGGAACAAAACGCACAGCGATTAAAACATCGCCGTGATCAAACGGTGTTACATTAGAAGTGGAACAAAAAGTAAACTGAAAGCACAGTTGAATATCAGCAGGACTTTCAGTCGGAAAAATAAAGATCATACAGTGCAACTTGCATGCTGACAAGCATAACATTTTATAACATCTTCATGTGTTCAATATCCATATACCTTCTGTTTTAAACATTACATCCTAAAAAGGTGGATTTTCTTTCTCAAAGAAAATGATGGCTTGAAGGGCTGCCACAGTACATTGACTGTGAGTTGTTTAGAATGCGGTTGCGATAATACTAAGTATCTTTTCTTTGTTTCATTTCAGCACATATATTAAGCCATTATGAGAAAATCTGTGATCTTACAGACCAGTGGTGGTTCAGGTAACTTGCTTTATTTATCCAATACTATTTACACAAAAAGACCTTCCTTTTGTCTAGGTTGAACTTTGTACCCTTAATCTGGTAAGCAAGCCCCCTCCTCCTCCTTCCTTTTGTCTTTCATCTTGCACATTATCACACTGTTATGCAGGTCTCCTGTGCACCTCTGTCATGTCTCCCCTTTCTTGTCTATCTTCAGGTAAGAATAGATTTTGTTCCTGTAACCTTTCTTTGATATCTACTGTACTGCATTCTGTTTGTTACCATGGTAGACTTTTATTTATATCGTTTTGGCTATGATTGATAACCTTTTACCTTTATGCACGCAGTAATCTTGCTCGTGCATGACTAGGGCTCTGTAGAGCCCTACAATCTCTCTGCTCCCAAAGTATTTTCCTCTAAAGCCACAGTCTAGCATCTTACTGGCCTTGGTTACAGATGTCTTAGTTTATACCTTCCAATTCATTTGTGATGTTAATTCCATGCTGAGTTCTTTTCCCTGATCTGTGTTTTTAGGTTTACTCCAGCTGGATGTTACTCCATGATGGCATTATTAGAGCTCCCTGCATTAACACTTACATGTCACTTGTCAGCCCACTCATCTAATCTCCTCACTCTTAGGCCTGAAGTTCTCATTTGCAATTTATTTTGCTTTGACAACTCAGAAAGGGAACATTTACTCTATATGTTTGACACAGCAGTACAAATAGCAACATTTGCAATAGGGGCACCAATAAAAGGCAGGCTGTTTCTTAACCCAGAATTCAGAACAATGCATTCAATTCCATAGCTGAGTGGGGAAAAGAGCATTGCTTGTTGTATTAAGGCTGCCATTGGAGCTACACACACACACACACACACACACACACACACACACACACACACACACACACACACACACACACACACGCACGCACACATATATACACGCACGCACACACGCACACGCATACACACACACACACACACACACACCCATGCACACATAACGTGCACACAGACATCCACCCATGCATATGTGCACCCACAGACACACAGACTGACAGACAGACAGATGCACGGTATGTTACAGTTTTCATACTTTTCTTGGTCTGTGCAGCAGTGATAACATGTAGTAAGCAAGAGGAAGACTTGAATGGAGTTGCAATACAATTAATCTTGTCTATTACTTATATTATTCAACCCGTATACATACTAATATATATATATATATATATATATATATATATATATATATATATATATAGATAGATAGATATATATATATATACACACACATATATATATATATATATATATATATATATATATATATATATATATATATATATATATATATACACACACACACACACACACATATATATATATATATATATATATATACACACACACACACACACACATGTATATATATATATATATATATATATATATATATATATATATATATATATACACACACACACACACATATATATATATATATATATATATATATATATATATATATATATACACATGCACACCTGTGTGTGTGTGTCTGTGTATATATGTGGAGCACTTTTTCAGGCAGAGCATATATATCTTTGTGCGAGACACTTATTCAGTCAAAGTGAACTGATAAGGATCTGATTTGGCTTACTGTTTCTGTAATAAGTACGTCACCAAATCTGTATAACGCTATTTCACAGTGTAACATTTTTATCGCAGCAGGTGCTGGAGTTCTAAGCTTTTATCTAAATTTAGTTTTAACCACTAACGTAAATTCATTCTTTGAGAAAAGTGCTGAAGTTGTCAACCTGTATTAACAGTTGATATTTATGTGAAATTCCCCTTCTGCAAGCAATAACTTAATTTGGCTGGAGCCAAGCCAACATTTGTTTCAAATGCATATGACTTGTACTGAAAAAAATAGCAAATTAGAAGTCTAGTTTCTGATTTATACAATGTACACAGGGATCATAAGTCTGGTCTGTCTCTGCAAACCTTGCTTTTAGTATCTAGCTATTTCTTATTAAGATGTGGGCATTTATCACATTTTTCCATAGATCAGACTGGGTTAAAATGGCTGCCTGCATTAACACAATAATTACGGTCAAGCATGAAGTTAGTGTGGAATGTAGTAACTCAAGACCAACGAGGCTTTGTTTCCCTGTACCGAGATCTCCTGAGTTTATAAGTATTAATACTCCTTCCCATTCTTTTAAACATCGCTGTTTTGCAAACTCCTGTACATTTACGTCTAAGTTTGACATTTGTATAATACAGCCAGAAAACATAACCAATATTATAATAATTTATTTTATTTTTATTTATTTTATTTTGCTTTTGTTTACTGAGGTTATCTGACTCGATTTAGTCAAAAATCCCTTTTCCACAGCGGCACAGGGAGAAAAGCGCCAACATATTACAAACAGTTTTAAACTAACATTCAGTAATATACATGAAGAGGCATTAAGTAATATACATTAACAATTACACATACATTTGCTAATTAGATTACATACATTTGAAAGTAAAGGCTGCTTGTTATTACAGTATAAAATATACTTTTGCATTAGTAGATTAACACTGAGCATCTGAAGATGTGTTTGGTGGGTTTGTCAGACAAATAAATGGAGGTGAGGGAAGGAACTAGGTAGGGGAGAAAATGTTAATATTGTAGACTAGAGGTGGGGTATAAAGCAGGTTCAAAGGCAATTATATACATGGCTGTCATAAGGTCTATAGTGGGTGAGGAGTGTCACAAAACAGTGTATGTAACTGGGAGATGCCAGTAAAACTATTCAGGTATTGGTGAAGAATATTTGTGGGGCATAGGATTCTGAATGAAAAGAAATGTTTTGACCATATATCAAGCTGAAGATAATAGAGGCATTTGTTGTTCCTTTACTGGGTGTCTCTGGGAGTCTAAGATTTTTTTTAATCACTGTACTGTCTTTTGTCTGCGGTTCATTCTTTCTCTTAATTTTCTGATTTGCTTTCCTTCATTTTTATCCATGTATCCCTATTACCTTAGAGTCACTTTCACTCTTAAACATGGGTCAGTTAACTTAATGGTTGTTTAAATGCATTCACCTATTTATTAATGTATGCTTCCCTGGGTCAGTGTTTGACGATGAAGAGCGTCTCAGCTGCCTTACTAGAGCAATAGGATCAATCAGTTGATCAATACACAAAATCTTTTGCTGATTGTATAGTAGCCTTTTGCTGTGGACAGCCTCAGGGTTATTAATCTACTTGGAAAGCAACCTGATTACAGCACAGAAAAACAAGGCATGTTTCCATCTGCAAACAAGATGAGAGAAATGCCAGAAAGATTTCGCCATAATTTACAGCAGCAAACCATCTGAACATTAGATAAAAAACTGATAAGAAATCAGAACAGACAGAAAATCATCTATACAGGAAACATTGTAATGCAGTTCAGTAAAATGCTTGGAAAGCAGACTCCCTGAAACAGAAGCAATAGTTGCAGAATACAAATATGAGTGATGGCCAGTAAATGAGCACATGAATGAGTCATTGTTAAGCTTCGTAATGCTAACTGCATTGGGACTAGATTCACAGCAGGGACAACAGCATGGCCTGCCCACGTTCTGAACTGTTATGGCTCAGCTCTACCTACAATGACTTACAAAGTAAATGGGAAGTGTGGACAAGGATGAATCTATTAAAGGATTCAGAGGTTGTAGGTGAGGAGACATGCACAAGAGACAAAAAGGAGAGTGGAAGAGAGCTTGTTCCAAACATTTCTGTATATGGACATACACAGTGCAAGTAATTCATGCCATAATTTGAGGGGCTTGTGAATTTTTATTTGTACATGTCTGTTGTCTTTTTCTATCCTTAGATGTACAATTTGTTTGTCTGTTAATCTTATCACATGCAGCTTTCCACGTGGCAGTAGCGGCATTCCTGATCTAGACGCAGACAGCGCAACAAAGGCAAAGCCTCTGCCTCTTTAATTTTTTCACTCAGATACAGTTGACTTAAACGAGTCCTGTTTTATTCTTAGGATATTTTTATAAACTATATGAAAAACAGTGATAAAATTAACACTTTGTGGTCCTAGTCATATGGCTTATAGGGAAACTGCCACACAACACAATATACTGGTCATTGGAGACTCTGTTGTGAGACACACTGATGCCTACCTCACCAGGCTGAGTAAGGAGACAGTCACGGTCAGTTGCCTGTCAGTGGCAAGGATCCACCAGATCACACAAGAGTTTAGGATATTGAACCACAAATATCAGTATAGCTCTGTCACAGTCCATGTGGGTGTTCATGACCTGTGACATACCTCCATGGACTGCGAAGAGAGAAATGATAGAGCTTTCAGATTATGTGTCCCAGGCAGGTATGAGCCTAGCACCGAGTAGCATTCTGTCTTCTCCATGGATGATACCACAATGTAAAAAGAAGACGATTGACCTTAACAATTGACTTAGTTACTTGTCTCATTCTAAAGGGGTCTGTATTACTTCATCAAAGATACACATCATCAAATGGCATTTCATCGGAAATGCCGTTCATCATACCCCCCACCTCTGCTAATTATATATACCAACTCTAAGATAACACCACAGTAGGGAAAGGGCAAACTTCCTGATTCCCACAGTAATGCGATCTCAATCAGAATGGTTGCCGAACAGCATGTTAGATAAAATGCAGTCTGAAATGCCATTCAATTATGTGAATTTTCAATGAAGTAACAGTGACCCACTCTAAGGGTGTCCAATATTTGACAGGTTGGGAGGACATGAGCAACAGACCATGCTGCTTTGCCAGAGATGATCTGCACCTGTCCCTGCTAGGCTTTCGGATATTGGCCAAAACATTATCCACCCCTTAGTGCCTTTTTTAGAGAAAGGCAATCTGATAAACCTTCCAACCTAGTAAACTGTAAGCAAAATAAACTAAAGGTGTTACTGCTGAATGCTAGGAGACTCAACAAGAAGCTCCACTACCTGAAAGCATTCCTCACCATGGAGAGTGGTGACATCTGTGCAATTACTGAGCTATGGCTAAAGACTGTGGAAGGCAGTACAAGGCTATAATGCCTTCCACACATTTAGACCAGCTACCACACAAGAAGGGACAAGACTTGGAGATGTATCAATCTACATAAAAAGTAAGCACACCTGAAGATTGGTCAAACAATATGACATGCTTGAACTACGCCTAGTCCAACCCTTAGGTAAAATCCAGTACCATATCTTTGCTAGCTATAGGTCCTTGTCTATGTAAAGCTAGTAGATTACTTTTTCTCTGGCTCTTACCTACATTACTTCCTATTAAGTGAAAACATAGTTAAATTCCAAGCCCCCCAAACTCAGAGAACATGGTAGCCTATGCGTAAGTGTTTACTAAAACCCTGTAGAAACATGTAAATTACTGCATAGAAACAGCAGTACTACAGGATAACCACTGGAAATGTGGGGACCCACTAAAGTGAGTCCTGAAATATGCAGACTGAATGGAAAAAGGAATGGACTTATATATACCAAGTCTAAGATGCCATTTCTTGGAATATTCCTTTTTCTCTGAGGTATGGTGGTCCTGAAGTTGGTATATATAACATTGGGGGTGAGGGCACTTGCCCCCCCACATGGAGGGTGTGCAGGAGGGGCTTGCCCCCCTGCAAAAGGATGTTTTAAGGAGAATAGTGATTTTCGAGATTTACTCTTCTCCTATGTTTTCAGCCTGTTTTTTTCCAGTTTTTCAGCATTCAGCAATTCGAGTACTGATACTTCAATATGGAACCTAACCAAACTGAAGTAGACTTAGGACAAACTCCAGAAACAAGCCCCCTTAGTGGATCCCTAGAATAAATAGGTTGTACAACAAAGAAAAGAAAATCCTGTCGAAAAATAGGCATGGCTATGCCCAAAATACAAAAAAAAAAAAAAAAGCAACTCATGGACTAATCAAGTCCACCAAAGCCAACTTCTGGGCAAAAATACAAAAATAGACTCTCAGGATAAGAAACAATAAGGTTATGTACACAACCTTAAAGGGGAGCACCCAACAGTGTTTTGAACTAACAGTAAATGGAACTTCCTATACCGAACCAGGGAATATACCAAATTTGAGGGCCGATAAATTTAGCTTCATATTCACCCCTATCTTTACCAGTTTCCCCAGGAAATACCCTCTATCATTTCTCCCCCAACTATTACTAAAGAACAAGTCCACACTGCACTCTTCAGATCTAAAAACACTGCCTCAGTGGGGTCTGATAATATCTCAGAATGCCTTCTGAATACCTAGAAACATGACCTTTCGGGCCCACTAGAATCTCTGTTTAACCACAGCCTCAGACAGGCTTCATCCCTAGGGAATGGAGGACTGCAGTGATCATCCATCTACACAAAGGTGGACCATCAGCAGACCCAGGGAGCTACAGACCCCATAAGTTTGACTAGTGTTATATGAAATGCCATGGAAAAAAATATTTTTGAAATGATAAACAAAAACATAGGAAATCTACAAACTTAAATTTATGAGATTATTCTCAGTTCAGTTTCCTCAAGGGCAGGTCATGCCTGCTAAACTTGGTGGGCTTCTTCAAGAAGGTCACTAGAGCCATGGATGAGAGCAAAATGGTACATACTGTCTACCTTGACGTAGCAAAGGCATTTGACACAACACCTCATTTGAATATTATAGACAAACTCACAAATTTAGGCATAAATTCCTGTGCCACCTGATGTCTAACTAAATGGCTCACAGATAGGACACATGAAGTTAGGGTGGGGAATCAACCTCCACCAAGAGGCCTGTTACTAGTGATGGCCCACAGGGCTCGGTAGTGGGACTGAAACTGATTGGAATATACTTCTCTGAAGTCAAGGCAAATGTAGAGGGCTTTTGGCTGACCAGATTTGCTGATGACTGCAGGCTGGGTACAATCATCGAATCCCCCAAAGATGTAGATATCCTCCAAGAGAATCTGATACAGACAAATAACTGGTGTCAGAACTATGGCCTAAAACTCAGATTAAGTAAAAGTGAGCATTTTATCTCTCACTGTTTTTGTTACTTGATTAATTTTATGGGGCTCATTGAATTTGAATCAAGGTCACTCTGGAAAGAAGCCCCACTACTACAACCAGTGGACTATTTTACCTTGCTATTTAGTTTTGAGAAAATGAGGATCTTGATGAAAGACTCTTAGAATTTTGCAGGAGACGTCTATTGTATGGTATACCTTTTTTTTCTGTGGGTATGCTTTTTCTGCTCATGCCTATCAACCATCATCCATCCCTTGCCTTGACATGCAAAGCATTTGCAATCTCAGCCCCTGGACATGAGTAATCCAGGCTCCAGTGCATGCTGTTAAATGAGAATGCATACCATGGCCTTTGTCCAGCCTTCAGCTGGTGTCACTGCTATAACAAACTGAGCTTCCTCCACTCAGGATAGACAAGTTGGTAGTGACCACTCAGCCCTACCCTGTCCTGCCATCACCTGCAGCACCCAGGTCATTAATAGCTCCATGGTTATGTGAGTCACAGTCATGGATTTATCTCTGTGACACAGAAGCCATCCGTTCTTGTTTGACGTAACGGATACGTACAGGTTACCAACGAGCAAGATGCATAAAGACAGCACTGAAGACATGTTGGGACTGCCCAGTTAATCAGCTTGTGTTCTGCGACAACCTTAACGAAAAGTGGCAAGTGGCAAATTCTAGAAGAAAGCAATACAACAACTTTGTTTCAGCACTGATGACCAGCTAGGGTGATCATATTGCTGCCATGTTCTTATTTTCTCAATTGTTTTTATTGAAAATTTTAAACAACAAAGCATTAATATATGACAATAGAAATATTCTAAAAGAACAATAATAAACAGCAACTAAAATAACTATATATACCTCCTATAAAATAAAGCTTTTTAAACCGACAAAGAAATGTAATGAGTAGTAGTTAGTTAATTATTAAAGTCTGTTTGTCCAGCAGTTCTTAGAATTTTAACCATATATTATACAAACAGGTGATTCTAGATGTTCTTGTCTTGATTGTTACAAGTTCAAAATGGCAAACTTCAGTTGACAAGTGTACAAATTCCTTCATAGTAGGAGTAGTCTGACACTTCCAGTTCTTGGTGATGACTTTTCTTGCTAATGTTAAGATACTCCATAAAAAAGAGGGTATTCTATTTTCATGACACAAGTGGGAATAGATGTATTAAATAAAATAAGAGATTTGGTCAGCATAGACTGTAAGAGAGAATTCATATTATCCCAATTTGTTTTAAGTTTTATACAGTTGTAAAACATATGCTGCCAGTCAGCTTTAATCTTTAGTTTACATCTCTAGCATCCTATGTCTTTATTATACAGCAATTCAACTTTATGTGATGTGATAAAGTTTCTATGTAAGAACTTCCAAGAGAATATCCTCCACCTTTGTGATGAAGTAGTTTGTTTTGAAGGCTGGAGTATTAGTTTTTTATCATCATCACTTAGGAGTTATTATTACCAACTCTAAAATAATCCCAGTAGTTTTCTCTGTGACATACTGTTGATTTCTTAAGTACCTTATACACTTTAGATAGATGTCTCTTTCCAATTATATTCTGGTGCATTACATGTTACTGAGTAAATCAAGGACGGATGGAATCCTGGAATGTTTACCAAAGACATCCTTCTATCATTACAGCCCATGCGAGTTATGGACAGAAGTACTGTGACACAGTGCTCACTAACTACAGCCAAGAACCATATCCCACCCTGGTACAACCCTGCACACGCAGGTACTGTGACACAGTGCTCACTAACTACAGCCAAGAACCATATCCCAGCCTGGTACAACCCTGCACACGCAGGTACTGTGACACAATGCTCACTAACTACAGCCAAGAACCATATCCCACCCTGGTACAACCCTGCACACCCAGGTACTGTGACACAGTGCTCACTAACTACAGCCAAGAACCATATCCCACCCTGGTACAACCCTGCACACCCAGGTACTGTGACACAGTGCTCACTAACTACAGCCAAGAACCATATCCCACCCTGGTACAACCCAGCACACCCAGGTACTGTGACACAGTGCTCACTAACTACAGCCAAGAACCATATCCCACCCTGGTACAACCCTGCACACCCAGGTACTGTGACACAGTGCTCACTAACTACAGCCAAGAACCATATCCCACCCTGGTACAACCCAGCACACCCAGGTACTGTGACACAGTGCTCACTAACTACAGCCAAGAACCATATCCCACCCTGGTACAACCCAGCACACCCAGGTACTGTGACACAGTGCTCACTAACTACAGCCAAGAACCATATCCCACCCTGGTACAACCCTGCACACCCAGGTACTGTGACACAGTGCTCACTAACTACAGCCAAGAACCATATCCCACCCTGGTACAACCCAGCACACCCAGGTACTGTGACACAGTGCTCACTAACTACAGCCAAGAACCATATCCCACCCTGGTACAACCCTGCACACCCAGGTACTGTGACACAGTGCTCACTAACTACAGCCAAGAACCATATCCCACCCTGGTACAACCCTGCACACCCAGGTACTGTGACACAGTGCTCACTAACTACAGCCAAGAACCATATCCCACCCTGGTACAACCCAGCACACCCAGGTACTGTGACACAGTGCTCACTAACTACAGCCAAGAACCATATCCCACCCTGGTACAACCCAGCATACCCAGGTACTGCGACACAGTGCTCACTAACTACAGCCAAGAACCATATCCCAGCCTGGTACAACCCAGCACACCCAGGTACTGTGACACAGTGCTCACTAACTACAGCCAAGAACCATATCCCACCCTGGTACAACCCAGCACACCCAGGTACTGCGACACAGTGCTCACTAACTACAGCCAAGAACCATATCCCACCCTGGTACAACCCAGCACACCCAGGTACTGCGACACAGTGCTCACTAACTACAGCCAAGAACCATATCCCACCCTGGTACAACCCAGCACACCCAGGTACTGTGACACAATGCTCACTAACTACAGCCAAGAACCATATCCCACCCTGGTACAAACCTGCACACCCAGGTACTGTGACACAGTGCTCACTAACTACAGCCAAGAACCATATCCCATCCTGGTACAACCCAGCACACCCAGGTACTGTGACACAGTGCTCACTAACTGCAGCCAAGAACCATATCCCACCCTGGTACAAACCTGCACACCCAGGCACTGTGACACAGTGCTCACTAACTACAGCCAAAAACCATATCCCACCCTGGTACAACCCTGCACACGCAGGAACTGTGACACAGTGCTCACTAACTACAGCCAAGAACCATATCCCACCCTGGTACAACCCTGCACACCCATGGAAATGAGTAATCAGAGGGGACTGTACATTTTCAAGACAAAAACAATGGTATGATATTTATTTCCTGCTTTTCTCTTTAAACTACATAAATCAAGAAATGAAAAGGAAACAGTAAAACAGAAGAGCTGTACTCAGGAGTGAAATCAGCATTAGGAAGTGTCCAAAATTCTGCTGCTAACTTGCTTTGAACCTATGTCATAAAAAGAGTTAAGGTCATTTGTTTTCTACATGACATTATTTCTATGTGCAAGAAAATGCAATGCAGGACTATGCAAAGTATGAGGCAAGGGCTGTGAAAATTGTAGAAACATGGGTATTGAAGATAATCTCAAAGTCCCCGGTTTCCAGTAAAAAAAAAAAAAGATAAAAAAAAGTTTTTTTTAATAATTTTTGAAATGTAATGTGCAGTTTGTGTACAGTGAAATAGATTGCACTGTTCCAAAGTAAACAGAGATGTTAAATTTGTGTGGAAACCAAAGGCAAAACAGTTGGTTTGCTTGAAGAGTTATTTTCCATTGTAATACCTTAAGCAGTTGGGCATTGTGAATAAGTAGCTCCTTTTTTGTAGGTCCATATTGTCAAGTTTTGAACTGTTTCCAGACAGTCACACTGCTGAATCAAGGATGCATTTTGAACTGGCAGTATGATTGCATATCTTACATTTTTGTATGTTCACTTGTGACAGTTTGTACATACTTTTTCAGGAAAACCCTGAAATGACATGAGGGGGCATGGGTGATTTCATTTGATTCCTCAAATAGCATGGGTTGAACATCATAGCATCCTTACCTGCCATCATTATGTCTTCTTAACTGGACCATGGGCAAAAAATAGTTATCTCTTTGATATGTGACTGCCCTGTCCAAAAAATGTAAATTCAGTTACTAAGATGTGTGTATGTGTCTGGTGCAATAACTCACAGGAATTGTGTTAGTCTTCTGTGTTGGCAGGAAATCAGCTATTATCTTGGTCAATATAGACTAGGCATGACCCCCCCCCCTATTTTCCATTTTTCTCCTTTAACACAGAGAGCGTACTGAAAGAAAAACATTTGATCATTTGCTGCAAATCGTATGCGCAGCTTCTACCTGCGGTAAATCGTGTGTACATCAACAACAGCTGGTGTAGCAACTGTGAAATAATCGCCTCTCACTGCTCAGAAAACACTGAGTTCATGTCACTAAAATGCAGACCTTTCTACTTGCCCAATGAATTCAGTGAGGTGAGCATAACAGCTGTTTACATCCCCCCCAGTGCTAATACCAATGGGGCATTGAACATTCTGTATCTGTCAGTAAATCACCTCCGGAATAGGTACCCTGAGTTTGCCCATATAATTGCAGGTGATTTCAATCAAGCTGACTTCAAATCTTATTACTCCATTACCATTAACATGTGAACTTTGCAATGAGGGGGAGAGCACTCTGGATAAGGTGTACACAAATGTAAAACTGGCCTCCAAAGCAGAACCTTACCCACATCTGAGCAACTCAGACCATCTGGTCATCATGCTGCTTCCTGCACACACCGCTGCTGAAAACGGGCAAACCTACAACCAAGCAAGTAAGGACATGGCCTGATAGAACAGTCTTGGCACCACAGACTGCTTCAAATGTATGAACTGGTCAGTGTTTAGAGAGGCATCTGTAAAGAACCACCATATTGACCTGGAGGAGTATACGTAATCTGTAATGGCCCACATTTCAAAATGTGTTGATGATGTAACAGCCATCAAATGTATCACCATGAGTGCTAATTAGAAACTCTGGCTATCTGGTGAAGTATATGAGCTCCTAAAGGCACAAAATGCTGCATTTAAATCAAAAGACAAGGATGCCCTAAGAGTGGACAGAGAAAATCTTAGTAAAGGTATAAAGGAGGCTAAGATGACCTATGGACGTAAAATTCAGGGATTGATCTCTGACCAAAGGGACTCCAGACGTCTCTGGCAAAGCATACATGCCATTACCGACTACAGGCCTGCATCCTCACCATGAGATGACAACACAGAATTTCTGAACAAACTAAACACCTACTTCAAGTAGATTTGACATGAACAACAACACTGTGCCAAATAAACTCCCTGGTGAACAGGGTGAGCAATACTAAGTCTAAGAACATCTGATGTTGTGAAGACCCTGAAGCGAGTAAATCCAAGAAAAGCAACTGGTCTTGACAATATTATGGGAAGGGGTCTAAGAGACTGTGCTACCCAACTGTCCACTGTACTAACAGATGTATTCAACACATCCCTGCAACTAGCCATTGTACCCAGTTGCTTCAAAAATACGACAATCATTCTCTTAAACAAGAAATCCCAACCGACAAGACTAAGTGATTATTGGCCAATTGCTCTTACATCAACAGTAATGAGGTGTTTTAAGTGGTTGATCAAGAACCATATCTCTTCAAGTCTACCATATCTCTTCAAGTCTATCCACAACACTGGATACATTACAGTTTGCTTATAGAGCTAACCTCTTCATGGCTGATGCAGTAGCTATAGCACTTCATGAATCGTTGGGACATCTAGAAAACAAGAATTGCTATGTCAGAATGCTGTTCATCGATTTTAGTTCTGCCTTTAAGACTGTCATCCCCCAGAATCTGATATCGAAGCTGATCCAGCTGGGCATCAACACCCCCCCCCCCATGTAACTCGCTACTGGACTTTCTCATAAACAAACCCCAAAAAGTATGTGGGAAATAACAGTTAAATCAGTATTTCACTGAGCATGGGTGTCCCACAGGGCTACATTCTGAGCCCTCTGCTGTTCACCTTGTTGATGCATGACTGCATGGCCAAGCATGAATCCAACAAAATCATCAAGTTCGCAAATGATACCACTATCATAGGTCTTGTCAGAAATAGTAAGGAAACAGCCTACAGGGATGAAATGGAGCATCAGGTAGGCTGGTGCAACAGCAGCAACCTGGCCTTAAATGTAAGCAAGACCAAAGAATTAATAGTGGACATCAGGAAGACTCAGGAGATACGTCAGCCTGTGGAAATTAAGGGGGTGACAGTGGAAAGAGTCCAAAACACCAAGTTCCTGGGGATGCACATCTCAAATGACCTATCCTGCTCGACAACTATTAGCGACACAGTGGAGAAGGTACAACAACATCTGCACTTCCTAAGGTAACTGAGGAAGGCAAACCTGTCTCAGTCCATCCTCAAAGCCTTTTACAGGGGGATCATTGAGAGCATCCTCTCAAATAACCTCATAGTTTGGTATGGTAACTGCAAAATATCTGACCGCAAGGCTCTCCTGAACGTAGTGAGGACATCCGAAAATTCATTGGTTCCTCGTTCCCATCCATGGATGATCTGCATGAAACTCAGTGTGTGCGAAGGGCTAGGTAGATAATTGACGATCCCACTCACCTTGCCCATGGCATGTACTTTCACCTTTCCTCAGGCAGCCGGTATCTCAACTTATACTGCAAAACATCTAGACTGAACAGGAGCTTCTTCCCTCTATCCATAAGGCTGTTGAACTTGAATGCCAGGTATGACAGAGAATAATTAGATCAATATGCCACTTGCTATGAAGTATCAGCTATAGTAATCCACTCTGGCAAATTGCTTCAATAACTGGTACAGTTAGCCTGGTTCTTATGCAATTACTTCCTATATGTGCAATAGTCCGTAGTCAGTCATCACTCCATACATGTGCAATATGAACATCAGAATATATCATACTACAATTGATGAAGTGCAATATTCTTAGCAATCACAATATGAAGTCATAGTCTTGCAATACTTACTAGTATAATATTGTCTAATGTCTTCTTGTCCAATTGTGGTAATTTATTGTGTTGTTAATTTTTTAATTACGAGTGGCCTCTGAAAGGCATGTGTGAATGGGCATGCCTTTGCTGAAGGTTGGGGTTGGGCTGGCAACTTGGCACCATAAAAAAATCTACTGCCAATCATTAGCGGACCGGAGTTCCGCTGTGGCGATCCCTAACCGGGAAAAGCCAAAAAGACAAACAACAACTGTATGTGCATTAGTCTTATTGTCTTTCAGACTATGTGTTCATTGTTATGTCTTGCATGGGGATCAAAGCAACCTAATTTCATTCAGCTTGCACTGCTATGTATATCTAATTAACAATAAAGTTTACTTTGACTTTACCTCTTGTCTGTGCTAGGGGACTTGGCATTTTGTGCGATTGCCAAAACCTTCTGTAGGAAGGGAGAGCTTCCAAACAGCTCCATTCCTTCTTATCCCAGCAGAATTTACAGCAATCCATGTGAGTTCACAGGTGATGTAACAGATGCAAATCTAGAATTTGTACTAGTAAACATGATACACAAGTTGCCTGTCTTCATTAAAATTAGTTTAATAAATAAACATTTCTTTTATATCATTCTGAAGAACCTAGAATAAAACAGTTCTTTTTTAGTGTGCTTTAATATGCATGCTTGTCTCTAGAATGTTACTAATGTAGGGCATTATTTTATAACCATGACATGCATGTGAAACAGAATTACTTCATTTGAAGGAAGTTCTTTTAACACCTTAGGAATTTGATTTATTGTTTTATTATGATTACTACTTTGCATTTGAGGTCCTTCTCTCTGCTTTTACCCTGCATTCACATCTTCATTTTTCCTTCATTGTCTTCCTGTTGGGTCCCTCCTCTGTGTATTATAGACAATTCATTAACAGTATCTCACATAGTTGGAAGCCCATGTAGAGTGTTAGCGCAGCAGTTGTTGGCAACCATCCAGTAATAGCAATAGTCGCCTTATCTGAGTACTGCAGTATCTTAATTTGTTTGACGAGATGATGTCGCTGAGTGTGAAACTATATTAAGCAACACTGCAGCCAGATTTACATTCACACTCCCTGACATCATGAGTTTTTGCAAAAAGAGGTTATATAGTGTGTGGCACTGTAGATAGTTGGGTGTCAATTCACTGAAAAACATTTAGGTGTTCGAACATGGCCACAACTCAAGTCACAAAACACAGAAAATAAAATTACATTTTCAGTGCCACATGACTTCTTTGAACTGTGGAGTTAATGCAATGTCTTATTTTAGAGCAATTTTTATTTATTTATTGGCAGTTGTTTACAGGGAAAGTCTGACTGAGCAGTCCCCTTTTTCAATAGAGTCCTGGGGAAAACGCGCCATTATACAGACATCAAAATAACACACATGAAACCACAAACAGAAAGTCCACAGAGCAGTTAGCCCTTATTTAGCTATCCCCTCATAGCTTTTGTTTCCCTTAAAACTACTGTGAAAAAACAGTGAGGTTAAATCACTGCCCCCTGGAAGCATCATCCTGTACAATGTGTGATGTCAGTGGCAAAGTCCAGCAGAATGTCATGAAACAGCATGCCCACTGTGAACTCTAGAGATGTGTACATCTTTCTCTGATAGTGTCAGTTGCCAATGAGGTCTCATGTGAAATACTGGGTTCAGTTTTGGAAAGTGTATCAGGAGAGGGTCACCAGGCTGGTTGAGACCATGAAATACACGGATAGCAAGATTGTAATAAGAAGTAGGGACATGGAAGGGAAAGAAAAACTCAGGGCATTCGGAATTGGCACAATGGAGAGGAGAATTGTAGGGGAGGATACATTTTTCAGTGGGCAAGCCAGTGGTGAAGAACTGAAGGTGAAGGACTGTAGGCAGCAACTGTAGAGGATGTCAGACTGATATCAAGAAGCATTACTTTAGAGAGAGGGTGGTGAGACCTTGAAATGCATAGGTTCACTTTGTTAACAGCGGTGGAATACAAGTCTGTAGTGACTTTTACAGTTGCCTGCTACAGGCAGGAAAAGGGTGGAGAATGAAGGATGCTGTTTTATAGGGCTAGGTACAAGTCCTGAATGGAAGTGGAATTAGAATGACATAGTCTTTTTCTTCAGATAGTATGTATGCTCATATATGAACATTTAGCAAAAATAAATACATATGCAGTTTTATAATGTCTAGTACAATTCTGAATATTACTAAATTGTGTTTTGACAACACAGAATTTTCCCTCTCCTGTATTTCAAGTTATTAACATGGTTAACTGGCACAGCCTATCTCACAGACAGAACAAGTAGAGGTTGAAGGAACTGATAGACAACACAGGCTTATTCACAGGTCACCAGTATTAATATTAGAAACACATGGCAGTCAGTTCTTTTAAATTGTGTTTAGTCTCCTCTTATCAGTTTAACATACTAAATTTATGAGTGCGGAGTTTCTCTAGAATGGGTCTGTACCTGTGTCATGGTAAAATTAGATGTTTGGAACATGTTGGAACATCCCATTGCCACCACAACAGCATTCTGCTAGCCTGAGAGAGGGTACACAGAGACAAAGAAGAGGCACATGCCTTATTTTTGGAGAGCAAATTGCACAAGTTACATTGAGAAATCTCTTAAACCTTATATGGCTAAACTGGCTGGATGCTGTATGTTTCAGATCACGCAGATAAAAGCAAAATGTGTGCAAGCATTAGAGAAGACAGTACACTATGTATGTTTTTGTAAGCTCAGAAGATGGATGCTTTTCACATTTTCGAAAGCAATGATGTATATAGTGCTAGATCCCATTTGATTCTCAGCTAGTGTACGGGGAGAGCCTTCTGTTTGGAGTCTGCATGTCCTCCCCGTGGGTCGAGTGGCGTTCCGAAAGACATGCTTGAATGGGCCTGCCTTCGTTGAAGGTTGGGTGTAGAGTTGCAACTCGGCACCGTGAAAATCTACTGCCAATCATTAGCAGACCGGAGTTCCACTGTGGCGACCCCTAACTGGGAAAAGCCGAAAGACAACAACATAGTGCTACATAAATTGAATAAGCAGTAAATGATGCACTGATGTACAGGATGTCATTTTACTTGCATCTGCGGTGTTTTGTAATCCTGAGAGCAGAACCTGAAGAAATTATGATGTTGCTTTTCTTTTGGGGGCTCATGGGTTTATAGGTGAATACTAGGCTAATTGCCCTGAAGGAGCATTTTAAGGCTAGCCAATAACCTATGGCTAGAATCAAGTCGTGTACCTTGTGTCTTTGAGGGAAGAACCTTAACCATTATGCTAGCCCCACCTCCATTAAAATGTTTATTTTCCCTTTTCCTTAGATTCATGGTTTCATAAGTTCGTAGGTAATTACTAGGCTGTTTTTTATTAGGCTATTCTATGATTAACTAATTTCCTTCCCAAAGGTGAGAATCAAACACTGTGCCTTGTGTCTGTGAGTAAACACCTTAACCATTATAGCAAGGCTCCCATCATTGACACACACACAAACACACGCGCGCGCACACACACACACACACACACACACACACACACACACACACACACACACACACACACACACACACATTGATTACTAACTGACTAAGGAGAATGAACATACCTCTCAACTGTCAAGATTTTTGTAGAATGTCCAGATTTTTGCCTCATATTTTTGGTTTGTTGCTCATAAAATTTGTTGTTTTCTGGAAAATCACTGGATGAACTGAGGATGCAAGTCACAAAATAATGACATACATTTCAGTTTCAGACTTCAAGTCTTGCTGAAAATCTATGTTAACACAAACCATGTTACCCTAGCAACTTTCTAAGTTTATTAGAGCAAAATTTAAAATCTATCCCTATTTTTGGGCCTTTGTCCAGATTTCTTACTCCAAGTGGTTGAGAGGTATGTTTGGAACTTTTCTGCCTAGGGTTTCAGCATTAGGTTAGTGGAAATTTCCTGTTTAACAAACAGTAAAATTAAATATACAAACAAATAAGAGGTTGAGAGGTAGCTCATGAACAACTACAGTGTTACAAGATACTAAACAATCGTTCCATGACATTTGTAATGTTCACACAGATTTGAGACTTAATATATACCACAGTATACCGTTGTATGACGACATATGTAGGTTCATAGATAATTACTATATAGCAATAAGAATATGAAGCATGTAGTGCACATATTAAAATGGAAAGGAGCAGACAGCTGAAGTAATGTGTATGAAATGGAGGATTACATGCGGTAAAAACAAACATAACTCTCCAAAATAACTGAGTTATATTAAAACACAGCTGTCAAGAATATATCTGAATTTCATTCTTCATATCTGATATCCTAAAGGAGAATTTAGAAAATAAGAAAAAAAAAAAAGAAAAATTTAAACAAAATTAAGAAAAGCTGCTAAATGGAAAACCCCAAGCCCAGATGCAGTACCTACCTTCTGGCTAAAAGTACTAACATCTTTACACGAAGATTTAGCCCCGAGTAAGAAGTACTTATATGCACATCCCAAACAGACACCAACCTGGTTAATAAGAGGAAAAATAATACTCCTCTTTAACAGTGAACCTGCAAGCATTCTTGAAAAATACAGACCAATAACTTGCCTTCCTCATTGTTATGCCTTTTAGTATACAGGCCCTCTGCTGTTAGGTTTGTGCGTTTGTATCAAGTGCTTTAATTATCACCCTACTAATGAAAAGGAAATAAAGTGAAATCTTTAACTATTTATTTGTTTTTTTTTCTAATTTGTTAGCTGGGGTAGAACACTAATCAAAACAGACCAACTTCTGGTTCTGAAGTAGCTAAAGTAAGGGTAACAAAAACAGATTTGTAAATGACTTCATAGAGAAGGTACAGTAAACAATATGTACTGGCAATATCAGAACATACAACAGATACTGTAGAATTTAGGGACATTGTATTTACAATACAGTAGACAATAAAGGCTGTTATCCAAAAGTATAGGCCGCGGTGGTGCAGCAGTTAGTGTTGTCGTCTCACAGCAAGAGGTTCTCCGGTTCTATTCTCAGCTGGAGTACCTTCTGTGTGGAGTCTGCATGCCCTTCCCACAATCGAGTGACGTTTAAAGACATGCGGGTAGGTGTGTGCATGAATGGGTGTGCCGTCGTTGAAGGTTGGGCATCGGGCTGGCACCTCGGCACTGTAAAAATCTACTGCCAATCATAAGCGGACCGGTGTTCCACTGTGGTGACCCCTAACCAGGAAAAGCCGAAAGGCATTATTTTTTACAAGCATACAAAAAAATGGGGGAGGGGTGGAGTGGAGATGGGCGGGGGCAGAAAGTATGGGTAAAGGCACAGAGATGATGGAGATTTAGCAATTATCAAGTACAGCAGAAAATATAGAGGGATGGTAGATGAAAATAGTTCAGGATAGGTGATGTAGCTTCAAGGATGATAGCTACATCTGGCTTGTTTAAAAAAGATGTTATTTTTGTTGGGTTTGAAACTAAGGGAAGACAGGGACCAGCAGAGTTTGGGGCAAGAATAGAAAAGGTGTGCTTTCTGCATTGTTTAGTCTTCTGATCTAGTAAAACTGGGCCAGAATGTGTCTGGCCTCTAAGGTTATAGGAAGGAGTTTTCACAGTTTGGCCACAAGTGGTGTGGGGGTTTCAGCATGAAGTAACTTAAATAGAAGGGATCCAACTAAAAGGTCTTCTCTTTGCTTGATAGGTAGCCAGTTTGCTTCACTGATTTACAGCCAGTCCAGTGCATAGAGGAATGGTTTACAGAGGTGTAGCTTAATCAGCCATACGACCCCCAAATTTCAACATGCAATTAGAAAACATTACTTGAAAAAAGTATAATGGAAACCCAGTTAAGCATTTACTAAATGACTTACTATATCAGTATCAAACAGTTTCCTGTAACTTTGCTGGCATATATTTGAATTTGCTCCCAATGAGTCATTCAGTGAGGATTGTATTGTGAAAATGGTGTTAGTTTGGTGTTAGTGACTAACATGCTTATTTTGTTGTTTGTAGCCTTGCCAAACTCAGCCCTTAGGCAGGTTAGAACAGTGATGGATGACAACATAGATTTCCACAGACCACTAGACAGTATGGGAAGTTGGGTCAGTACCACTAGTTCTGTATAGGTATCTTTCCTTCATTTGGGATTAACCAGACTTGTGTGTGGTCGTAAGCCTGCAGAGTGAGGGTAATGGAAGTCTACATCTCTCTCTGCAGGTTGAAATTTTCTGTCATACATTGAGTTTTACTTTGCAGACTTCCATGGTGGTAGACTTCCACGGTGGTGCAGCGGTAGCGTTGTTGCCTCACAG
The DNA here is from genome assembly GCF_019279795.1 of Protopterus annectens. NCBI lineage: Eukaryota > Metazoa > Chordata > Ceratodontiformes > Protopteridae > Protopterus > Protopterus annectens. Next base: position 1,337,348,305 of record NC_056747.1, read on the forward strand.
CAAGAGGTTCTCCCGTTCGATTCTCGGCTGGAGTGCGGGGAGTGCCTTCTGTGTGGAGTTTGCATGTCCTCCCCATGGTTGGGTGGGCGTTCGAAAGACATGCGTAAATGGGCGTGCCTTCGTTGAAGGTTGAATGTCGAGCTGGCACCTTGGCGTTCGTGAAAATCTACTGCCAGTCATTAGCGGACTGGAGTTCTGCTGTGGCGACCCCTAACCGGGAAAAGCCGAAAGACAATAACATTGAGTTTTACTTTGCATTTACATCTCGGTCAGCCTCTTCTGTGTTGGGCTTTGATTGCAAACTTTTCTGTTTGTGAGTTTTATACAACATAGTGAAGCATTGTATGTATCCCATTTGTCTATTTGGGATGTCCAGGAAAAGATTTGCTAGAAAAATCCTGAAACAATAAGCTTAGAATAAAGAACAGTAGTCCTGGAGCAGGGCAAGATCTGTGCTTCTTTAATATCCCCATCCCAAGGTCACTCAACCTCAGACAAGTAGTAAAAGGGCTTACAACATGCAGAGTGTTCCTTGTTGCCAGGTTGCATGACCTTCAATTTGGAATACTAAGTAAGGTGGTCTGGAGTGCAGTTGACCCAGCCTCTGTGCATTTTTGTTTTTTATTTGTCAATGTTTGAGATTTTTTTTAATTTCAACGTATTGTTTCTAGAGTATGTAACCAGGATACTTTAAGAATTAATTTTTTTATATTAGCTGTTTTGTGTTTCAGTCATTTGTGATTCAGGATTACAAAGTAGGCCCTACATACTGTAGTTTCCATTATGAATTGTCAAATGACAACAGCACAGAAAAGCAACTCCCTGAACACGACCTGCTGAAAATCAAGCTGGAGAAAAAAATTACTGTAAGAGAGGGGTGCAAGTCCCTGTGCATCCCCATCTGGAGGTAACCCCCACTCTACAGAAATGCATATATATATCTATATATATATCTGACATCTGCAACAGCTGGAAAGGCCACAGAAATTCCTCATTAAAAGAATCACAGGCCGAAAGCAGATGCCCTATGCTGACCATCTAAAAAAATTCTAGCTATACTCTGTGGCATATCGTCTACTCAGAGATGATCTCTGCTTAACATACAAGGCCATGTCAAATCCTGAGCTGTTGGACATGCTCCACTTAAAGAAATCCCAATCCCTCAGAGCCACATACTCCAGGGATCTAAACCTTGTCATCACAATAAACAAAACATGCTGGAGGGATAGGTTCCTGACCAAGAGACTCCCTATACTCTGCAATAGACTGCCCATACATGTCAAGCAGAGCGCCTCCTTGGCCGTCTTCAAAAGGATCCTTGACAATTGGATGGAAGATAGGAAGTTCACCCCGGGGATCACATCAGTCGCCCTGCTATACAGGGGTCCAGGGAAGTAAATATTGTGGGAAGAAATATCCAGGGAACTGTTATGGCTGGGCTTGTATAGCCACTAGGACCGATAGCCTAGTACCAACCTATGAACCTATACATATATATATGTAAATATCTATCTATATGTATATATATATATATATATATATATATGTGTGTGTGTGTGTGTGTGTGTGTGTGCATATATATATATATATATATATATATATATATGTGTGTGTGTGTGTGTGTGTGTGTGTGTGTATATATATATATATATATATATATATATATATATATATATATATATATATGTGTATATATATATATATATATAAAGTTCCACAGCTGCACAGAGGTGAAGGGAGAAACCTGCCAAAAGAGGCAAATCATTGCCAGTTCAGTTAGAAACTGCACTTCGGTAGTCATTTCCAATGAAAGACACTGACTGATGAGCTGAACTTTGGCGAGTTGGTTCCTGGGGTGAGGGGTTGCTCTCAGGACGTAGTACAGAAGTACTGTGTTTGTGAGTTAGAATGATTATTCAGCTCTGCAGACCTCCACGTTTAGGACAGTATACATGCAACATCTAAAAGGACATAATCCAGATCCAAAGGTGTAATTAACTGGAGGTTTTTCATTTGTATAGTTACTGGGGTCGTACTGGGAACTTTCCTCATCTCTTTAAGGACAGAGGATGGATAATATGCAAAGAGGAAAACTAAAACTGTGCAAGGTCTGTGCCGCATTCTGTATGTGGAGACTGTCTCAATGTCTGGCTCTTCTACACTGAAACCTAATGCTCGTGTCATATAAGGTGAGATCTGGTGCAAGGTGCGTATGAGTGTTTCCTCACAGTCATGTAGATTCCCTCGGCTAGTACTTCTTTACTGTGGTGCTTTCAGAAAATCCTTATATGTATTGTACTCACCTTCTGCCATACTGTATTACTACCTTTGTGAACTGTTGTCCTGTGTTTCAGCAATGTGTGAACTTGTCAAATGTTTACTAGAATTTGATGGATAAGAAAGAAAACAGGAAATCTTTTGTGGCTTACGTGATTCTAGGGGGTCTGTCTTAATGGGAAGCAAAAACATCGTTGTGAGTGACATTCCCTGTTCTGTCATGATTTTTTTTTAACTTTGTACAGATGGAGTCCCTTTTGAAGTGATAATTAAATCCTTTAGAAGTCAGAGATCCTCGTGGGTTTTTCTGAACTTCTTGCCCAGCGGGACTGTCTAGCGCACTGTGCACTTTACAGTTGCTTTTGCTGCTTTCCTTTCTTTTGTTTACCGTTAGTTTGTCTTTTTTTCTATGTGTGCATTGATGAGCACAATTTGTAGATTATGAAAGGACTGCGTATCATGTTAACATCTCAAGAGACAGACAATTAATGTCAGTGTGGAGATCTAGGTAATACAATTTACTAACCTGTCACCCTGTACAAGCATCAGTACATTGTGATAAGCAGCTTAAACACTAGATAACAGGAGCGACATCAGTGGTGTATATATAAGAATTGGCAAGTTTCCAGGATATGGTATACTACAACCTTTTATCCTACCTTGTCAGCCATGCTCAGAAAATAAAAGCCATAGAGCAAATAAACATCCTTTCAAGTATAATTTGCATTTGGGTGCAAAGCACACATTGAAGAGACTTGTATGCATTTTTTAGGGGAAGATGACCTCTCTGTGATAATCAGTACGACGACTTGAAAGTTGGCAATCAATGTGAGAAGGGAGTAACAATGGTATATGACCTGCTATGTTCAACAGAGGGATGAAATCCTGAAAGAAAGAAAGAAAGTGAATTTACATCTGCAAAGACAGTTAATAAAAACTGATTTGGACTACTGTGTATAGTTTCCTCGTCTCTGTAAGGACAGAGGATGGATAATATACAAAAAAGAAAACTAAAACTGTGCAAGGTCTGTTCCATACACTGTATGTGGAGAGATTAAAAGGATTTCGTATGCACAGACCAGGTGGGATTGGGATGGCTGGCAGAAATGTTCAAGTACTTCATGAGACTTTACAATTTCCAAGAGAATAAATTGTTTAAAAAAACAGGTACACACAGGAACAAAAAGATCATATTTAAAAATTGAAAGTGCTGATTCAGAGGCAGTGTGAAAATGCACTTTTTCACAAAGTGAAAATAGCAGACGGATGTGTTGTAACTGAAGAGTCACACTTGCTACAGACACAAACACAGAGGACGATACATATACACAAGAGCATCTCACTCATATGCATTTGCACATTAAAATTTACAGATTTCTACACATATATACAAGTGCAAACCTGCAGTCTCTTATACACAAATAAATGCAGTCACAGTCTAAGCAAACACCTGAGGATGATTGAATGAAAAGGTTCAAAAAAGCTTTAGCTTTTGTTTGGCAGGGGGAATGTTCCCTTCCCTGATCTTTAGTCATGGCAGAAAGTGGACATCACTGCTCAAAGGTAATTACTTTACCATGCATAGTATCAGTGCATCATGAGAAGCACTACAGCACAATAACACTGGCAGGCATCCATGACAAAATGCAGCCAAAGAGAGCTGGTGAGCACCAGTTAACACACCTGTACAGGTAAAGCACACCACATCTCTACACATCAGGGGTGTAAAGGGAGGGGGGAGTACTGACGACGAGGGTGGGAGGTTGGCATAATGGTTAAGGTGTTTGCCTTATAAACCAAAGGTGCAGTGTTTGATTCTCACATTGGGTAATTGGCTAAGCTTAAAATGGCCCACAAAGGCAATTAGCCTAGTACTAATCTATGAACCTATGAAGAGATGTGCACAAATAGACCAGAAGCTAATGTAATGGAACCACAACTGCATAGGGAAGGGGTGGACCTGGTCAGAGATAACAGTATAGCCACACAAAGCCCCCCTCCGCCCATGGAACAGTGATAGCATTTAGGGGGTAGAGTGGGATCATACAAAGGGGTGATTGCTAAGAATGCTGGACCATGTTAAGATTTCAATGTAAATAAAAAAATTTACATTAGTAGCTTAATTACTGCTCACCTGAAATGTAATTATTTTACTCTCTTTATGTGAAGTCATACAGCAGTGAGTAGTTTAATATTAATAGTATTTATTACTTAATCATTAATTAGAACTTCATAGTAATTTGCACTTTTTGCAACCTTAAGTCTCCCTTAAGAACTAGGTGGGTATAAGGGATCACCAGCCCCCCTCTTATAAATGGCATGAAAAATAGAAATTGTGCATGCTGTGAATTGTTTTGGAATTTGCTTACGTCTGGAAGGATCAGGTGAAGACGCATGAACCAATTTGACAATGTGCAATATAGTCCAGCAATTTTAGGAATCAACATTCAGAGCAAGAAAAAAGGTACCTAGTGCAGGTCAGCACTGCTGCAGCTGCAATACGTATGCATGTGGGATGCACGATGTGGGATGAGTAAAGTGGAAGAGAAGTAAGGAAAAATTGGGATTTGATCATATGACTCAATCCATCTCTGGGTGATGGAACCATATGCTGACTACATTCACTGTGAGAAATTGCTCCTTGGATAGTCATCATTTTGATCACTGCTGCAGTAGCCTTAGTTATGTGGGCTATATCCTACATATGATATAACAGCCAGCCAGCTTCTAAAGCTTCAGGGCCCCTTCCATGTGCTTATACCATCAGTCAGAATTAGCTGAGCTGACTAAAAAGACAGGTTTGGGTGCCAAGCCCTTCAGAACTTTCCTGCCACCTGAGTACGCTCCTCTGAGGCTTTTGAGGATCAGCGGTTGGCTTGTGCTGTTACTTTGCTAGGCAGATAAGTTCCCTTCTGTGGAAAACCTTCTATTTAAAAAAAATGTTTGTTTATTAACAGTTTCCTGTTCAGGAAAGTTATTTTTAAGTTAGGAGTTTGTGTTTTAATAGACTGCCACAAGACTACATTGTACTTTTAAACAAGAGCGCATTTTTTTGCCTGTCAGTTTAAAACTTGTTTAAAGTAATTGAACACCACCTTTTTATAAAGAAATTGGGTTTATTTTACATTTTTGGTTGTCAGTGTGTTTTGAAGTGCTTTTTACAGTGTTTTTGTTAGAAAATTTTAAAGACTTTTATTTTTACTGGCTTTTGCTGCTTCTTTTCCCCGGAAAAGAGGAACCATTTTCAGCTTGACCATGAAACAAACCTACCAGTTCTATGGTCAGTCTTGCTTTCAGCCATAAAAAGAAAAAGTTATGCAAGCAGCCTTTTCTACCACAGCAGGCTCACAATTTGCCACAGGAACAGATGTGTGACTCTGCTGTGGCCATTTGCTGTACTTCAGACCACTCATCTTTTATTTATATTTATTTGACATTTGTTGACCGGGATAATCCGACTGAGCTAGTGCCCTTTTCAGCAGAGGCCCAGGGTGAAAAGCTCCAGAGTAAAATAACCCCGGATCCCTCTGATATAGCACCTACAGCCACAATGGACTGGGGTTAGCCACGCCCTCTTCAGGTTATATATTTGGGGTGCTAGGGGCTTGCTCCCCTGCAAAAAAAGAATTTTTTAGAGTGTTATATCTCATTTGAAGTGTGACTGTTTTGATTGTGTAATTGGATGTTTTAGCTGTAAGTAATTGCTTGTTGTTAAAACAGCATGTGATTAATTACTGTAAACTCAGCATACATTATCGGGAAAGGTCATATTTTATTGGAAAGGGGCATGCATTATTTTGAAAGCGCATACATTAATATGAAGGGGATAACACCATGGGAAAGAGTATATGGTTGATTCCTGCATATACTCTTACGTAGCAAGAATACTGCATGATCTGCAGGCCAATGCATATGCTCCATCCACATGAATGTAGCCTTGTTCAAAGCCAAAACTAGTTTTCTCCACCACCACAAATTTCTGAGCCCCTGTAGTGAAAATAAGAGTCTCCCTTAACTAAAATATGCTTACACAGAATGCTCATCCTTTAGTGGGGATGCTGTCAGTCCATTACACAATTGCAGAATTAGAGTGACATGTTTCTGAGTCTGGCATGTAGTTGTATATTTAATGCTTGGTAAAATCCTGCTACCTGCAGCCTTGGCTACATACACAGAATCCTCTCTGCACTGGCAGGTAAGCTGCAAAGCCTTTCAGAAATGAGGCAGTGTGCTGCGGAAGATGAAGATCGGGGTACTTTCAGTGAGTACGGTGACTCGGGCCCTTCTTTGTCTTTATACAAGAACCGTTAAAAGTTAAACAAAAGTCATCAGCACTATAATACTTCAAATGGAACATGACGTTGAAAGTCTAACTTGTTCCTCTCTGTCCTGTAGCTGTTATATTTTCTTAATTGTCTTAATTCACCGGCACCAGTATTTATTCCAGGTTCAAAAGCAGTCTTCCTTTTAAAAGTCTAAGGCCATGCATTACAACATTTCCACATCACACGTAATTGTACTGTAACCAGAATTCCTTCCCCAGTTGTCAGCAAGCATCTGCTATTTATCTTATGTATCTGCTCTGCATGAGTAAATCTATACCTGGTTGTCTGGTTATCTAAGCTGCAGATACTTTTCATATTACATCAGAGTTTGTCCTGGGTGCTAACTGCTATTTAGGACATGTGTGTGTGTGTGTGTGTGTGTGTGTGTGTGTGTGTGTGTGCTTCTGAAAGGAGAAAATGATCTAATTACGTGTTTCCTGGCCACAGTTAGGTGAAAGTTCATTGTAACAACATATGAGAATGTTGTTGTTTGTCTTTCGGCTTTTCCCAGTTAGGGGTCACCACAGCAGAACCCCAGTCGGCTAATGATTGGCAGTAGATTTTCACAAAAGCCAAGGTGCCAGCTCGACGTCCAACCTTCAACAAAGGCACGCCCATTTACGCATGTCTTTTGAACACCCACCCAACCACAGGGAGGACATGCAGACTCCACACAGAAGGCACTCCCGCCGAGAATCGAACAGGAGAACCTCTTGCTGTGAGGCAACAACGTTACCGCTGCACCACCGCAGATAACAACATATGAGAATATAATAATACATGCCTAATTTTAACGGGTAGTCAGTAGACAAAAACATTTTATCGTATACTGAAATAAACAAGCATTCCAGAACAATATGTATTTAAGACAAGATGATACACTAAGTTTGCAGACATTCACAGAATGTTTGGAATTCACTGTATTTTCTTCTTTGACATTATATGTCAATTTAACTACAGTAATCAGAAAAGGAATTTCGTATTTGAGGGTTAAATTGAAGACAGAGACAGAGTGAGAAAGAATGGGAGGAGAAAACTCCTTCAACAACAGCAGAAGTTAGCAAGGCTACAGCCAGAAGTTCCTATTTTATAGTCATAATTTCATACTGTTCCATCTATGGCCTATATTTAAAACTATACATTTCTCACAAAATAGTGCCCCTACACAACATGTTTGCATACAAGTCTGTTGAAGTCTGGAGCCAGAAGGAAAGTCTGTCTACAGAGGAGTAAGCATAGCTTTAAGTAGTTTGTGTAGAGATATAGGTATTATAAACATACACTCAGCTGGTTATAAACACTTTCTTGCTTCTAAAAATCATAGCTTTTCCTCAGAAAAATTCAGAAAAGAATGTACTCATCTGAGCATGTCCCTAACTACACCTTTGGAAGTGAGAACAAACATATTTATGGAACAGAAAATCCCTGTGTGATCTGCAGACGGAAGATACAAAACTAGCCTAGGATGGGTGTGTGGGAGATAAAATGGTAAAATCCTTAAATAAAAATTATCTCCTGCAGTGCAATTTACAGTCAACCCCCTGGAATGGGACTTGTTTTTTCCATATAAGCTGGTTTGCAGGGGAATGAATGAGCATGTATAACTGATGTTTGATTATAGGGTCTTGCCATCAAACTTTATAAGCATTTATAGGAGGTTATGTCCAAACATTTGATTACAGCAGAAATTTGAATTTTACAGAAAGCACATATGTGTATATATATATATATATATATATATATATATATATATATATATATATATATATATTTATATAAAACAGTACTATCAGCGCTGTCTCTATGTATAGTGGCAAGAATACTGAAGAACAATAGTGAATACAATGGTTTTGTGGATGAAAGATTACGTGTTAGGGTTGAAAACTTCTTCAAAGGGGAGAAAATTGAATTTACTACACTAAATGAAATGGTAGAAGAAATCCAACAAATTGTGTTACTGTGGAACCAAGTTTTTGATTTAGGGGCGAGGAAGTGATGCAGTCATTGTCATGGCAGACATTGTGAAGGAATTAACTGGAGGCGCTGGAGACTTAGGATTAGGAATGAAATTTGACATCATTTTCTCTGAATACTTATTCCTTGAACATTTTTTGTAGTGATTTTCTAGATATGTGGTTAAAAAAGAAATATGGGAGCTGAAGACTAATGTATTTAAAGTTCCATACAGATGTGATCGGTGACAGAAGGCATCACCGAAGTGTAACATGTGAGCTCATCCTTAAATGTTTGTGGCTGTGTTTTTCACTAAGAGTGACAACACTTTTTTGTGTAGCATCAGGAATCACAATTGTTGAAATCTGTCTGTATGTGCTCAAAATTGTAAAGAGTTTTCTAAATCAGCACAGTATACTCAAGCACTTTGGAATTAGAGGACTTTGCTAAAATCACAAAGCACTGGAGGCCCATTACGGATATAGTTACCATTAGCATGACCGGAGAGGGTAGATCCCCAGTGTCCATTGGTTGAAACTGCTTAGGAATAACACAGATATGACTCCAGCACTACAAAACCAAGGGGGTGTGAGCAGTGTTGGTGGGTAATAATGAGAATGGGAGAAACATGGTAGGAAGCTAGTAACTGACAAGATTTAAGGATTCGGTATAGCTGATGGCTACAGTTCATGTAGTGAGACCAGTGTTTATTACACTATAAACATCTCTGGTAAAACAAAATAAACAAAAAACCAAAGCTTTAGGAAGCGACCCACTCAAATTAAACGTAAAAGGTTATTTGATAATACTGTCGCTTCCTAAAGCTTTGTTTTTTTGTTTATTTGGTTTGATCTCTGGTAAAACATGTATAGGTAGTGCTAACAGTTTGTAGTAGGTGGAGTCCTCAATTTGAAAAACTATAGAATGATTGGAGCTTACGAGAAATTTTTTGGTCCTGCTAGAGGTACCTTTTAAAATAAAGTTTCAAGGCAGGAAGAGGATGGGAATTGGGGCACTCATTTTTAAATTCAGTTTTTGATTCTCTGTTCAGTAAAGGTTTGACTTTATACTTTCAGAAACAGAAACATTCTCATGGCAAACAGAAAAGCTAAAATATTTGCAGAATAGTAAAAGCATAAATGTACTGAACTTAATGCGATTCTGTTGTTTTATGTCCCTATTAGCATAAAAAGAATCAGAGTGATGAACGTGTTGTAGGTTTGAGTCACTGGAAAGAAAACAACTACAGAGGAACTTAAGACCAGAGAGGAAGTGTGTGTGTGTGTGTGTGTGTGTGTGTGTGTGTGTGTGTGTGTGTGTGTGTGTGTGTGTGTGTGTGCACGTGCGTGCGTGCGTGCATATGTGTGTGTGTGTGTGTGTGTGTGTGTGTGTGTGTGCGCCTGTGTGTACGTGCGTGTGCGTGTGTGTCTGTGTGAACTAAAAAAAATCCTACTTTTCCCCCTTAGATTGGAAGACTATACTTAGTGGAACCCCTTGCAGATTTGTAGTTTATTTTTAGATAATTTCAAGTACTAGTGTATCACTGGGTTACTTCTTGTGGTTTTTGTATAAAGTTCAATCTCTGTTTGAGGATGTAAATAACTGTGCTGTTATCCAAGCAGTTATGATGCCCTTTATCCCTGTGTTTTGGGATAATGATTGTGCTACAACATATGTTAACAGACATGTGAGAAGCATCGGGGGTAATACTACAGCTTTGTCAGATGTGCCACCACTGGCAGTCCAAGGGTTTAGAAGCAAATCCTAGAATTTGGGGGGTCATTTCTTGATGGCGGTAGTGGGGAGAGGGGTTGAGTGCCTGAAAATTAGATCATTATTGACAAAGGGGACACTTTTCTTGCCACAGTGTTGTTCCCTGGTAGAGGCTAGGATCTACCATTAGGTGGCTACAAAAATCCAGGTTTGCGAGGAAGCATACAACATCAGGTCAGTTGAGAGTCAATGGATTTTTCTTTATGTAGTTTCATGCCTGACCGTATCTTGTAACTGCCAAAATTTTGGAAAAAATGTCAACTATTTAGAAAAGCAGACATTTCACTGAATACTGACATGTTTATTTATTTAAATTTCCTCATAGGGGTAGAACACTTACTAAACAATGAACAAGTACAGGTTGAGTCTGGCATGTTAAGTGTGTTATGTTCACATATGTAGCTTCACGAGTTTAATCCCAGTTTGGGTGTTATACTGACATATCAATGCACACTGCTAAGACAGTTGGCCCTGTTTTTCTTCTTTGCTTATCATTTTGTTGACTGTACATCTCAGAATACTCAACAAACAGATTATCTCTTCATTTACTTGAATGGCATTTCACCACACTGGCATTAGAGGACTGCAGTATCCCAAATATAGGAGTCATCAGAAATCTCACTTAGAGGAATGCAGTATCCCAAATATAGGAGTCATCAGAAATCTGACTTTGCAAAACAATGTCCAGACACACAAAGTCCAGGTGGTGCTCAGTGTTCAGGAGGGGATGACTGCTCCACAACCCCCCAATCTGTCCCTACCTGCTGAGAACCACTGCTCTTTTGGGTGGCTGTCCTCCTCCGTTGGGCTACATTACACTTGGTAGTGGGGCAGAGGGAATATAATAATTCTCATGCAAGAACTACAGTTCTGGGCATATTTTGAAAATAGAATATTCAGTCAGCCTCGTGTCCTGGGATTTTTGTTATTTGACACTGATTTGATGATGTGATATTTGCTTTAGCATTTGTAATAAAGTGAGCTGAGTGATAATATTTTGGAGGAGATTTACAGTACATATTTAATGCTTTTGTTCATTACAAAACCTGAGTGTAATTTCTTATGTACAAAGCAACAAAATCAAGTTAAACATCCGTTGACTTAAAACTGAACCTGACTCTATCCACTAAATGTAACAAATATAAAACGTGTGACGAGGGCTGAATTTTTAACAGTGCTGATTACTTAAATCTAGACTCATTTTTTAGTTAGTAGATTACCAGAGGTAAGTCACTATGCATGAAAAAGACATTAATATGCTTTTTTATTTTAATGCCCGGAGGCTATTCATATATTAGCATTATGGACCAATGTGGTTTTACCAGTTTCTGTATATATAGTGTATTAGCCATGTTTCTGTTTCAGGTTTACATTAATTTGTAGGACAATTTTGTAGAAACTTGCTTTAGCTATGTATTAGTTAATTTAAGTAATTATAACAGAATAAATATTTTTACTGGACTTTCTACTGCTTTAGATATATAAAACATTGTATTTGGATAAAACAAAAACGTGCAGCATTATATTTATAGGGTATTGCTTAAAACAATAGACACAAAAGGGTGTGAATATAAAAATAATAAAGGTTTTAGTCAACATTTTATGACCTTGCATCTCCACAAAACTGCTGTTATAGCAAAACTATTTTCTCTAAAATAATAAATGCCTTTAAAGAACTAAAATAACGTGATCATTTGTTTTACATTTTCTTGCACACCATAATAGCTCTCTTTGTATTTCCATTCGTGTTTCTGTTCTCTTTTTCTTTTTGATATACACTTTCTTGTTTAGCACAACTTTTCTTTACCTCTTTCTCTCTCTCTCTCATCTTGAAGTTGGTGACCTGTTTAGTTTTACCTTAATTAATTACCTTTTCAACTAAGACCATCATATACGTTTGGCAATGATTTGATCCTCAGCGAGAAGGGCAAATGTACTGTACACATGCATTATGAACTTTAGAGCACCAGATTCTGGAATATCATATTATCTGCATCTGCATGTTACTGAAATATCGCATTATCAAATTGTCATGCAGCTCAAAATGCCATAATAATATAATAATAGGAATTGGTTGACATACACATATTTTTAAGGTCCCAAGAAAGCTGATTTGGGCAGTCATGCAAAGGGTCAAAGTCCTGGACACATTGGTAGAATTAGTGCAGGCTATGTACAAGTATCCAATGACTCAAGTACGAACAGTGTTCGGTCTCACACAGGGGTTCCCAGTGGGAGTGGGTGTGCATCAGGGCTCAGCTCTGAGTCCACTGATGTTCATACTGGTGATGGAATACATTACCAAACAGGTTGCGGAGGACAGAACAACACAGCTGCTGTTGGCAAACAATGTGTCATTACAAGCAGACTCTGAACAAGAACTTTAGTAAATGTTAGGGGAAGTGAAATGCAAACTATAGGCACAGGATATAACTGAGTACAGAGACATGGCAGCAGGTTGGAGAAATTGGAAGAAAATGAAAACTGACATAGAGGGAAAAATAATAGAAAAGGATAACAGCTTCAGGTATCTGGGAGGGGTGGCTGAGGAAAAGGGAAGTCTACGTAAGGAAGTCAAAACTAAAACCTGCTGAAAAAAATTTGGGGCAGACAGCAAAAAGGCAAGAGGAAACTATGGTGATCAGTAAGGAGACGGGTAGATTGTGTGAGAGAAGACCTCCAACAGTCAGGCATGAAGGAGGTAAGAAAGTGGCACTGAACTGAGAGAAATAGTGGGAGTTAAATCAAGGCCTACTCCCCATGTAGAAAATGGGGAAATAAATTGTCAGTGATGATGATGAATATGATGACTGCTTATAAATGTTGCTATGCGGCACTAACTCCAAGGTCACACTACCTTGGAGAAAAGTGAACAACTGTTTTGCACAAAGAAAGCTTTTCCCTGTACTTCATATTACTGTGGCCTTGGACTTAATACTGTTTGGTTAACAGGAGTGTGAAAATGTGGCTTCCCTGCAGGAGACATATGAAGTTTCAGTTTTCTTTAAAATATGGGTATACCAACTTTTTAGTATTAATATCTTTGTCTTTCTTTTAACTATATGATAATTTGATAATGTGATCTTTCAATAATATGGTTTATTCTACTTTTCTATAGTTTATTACATAGCTGCACACTTATGCATGGGTACACACACACACACACACACACACACACACACACACACACACACACACACACACACACACACACACAAAAAAAAAAAACACACACAGTTTAGATCATTTACCTAGCATATTTACCTATAATTTCTTCTCTCTGGAATATAGGTGCAAGCTAAATTACCTGGAGAAAACTGTGCATGGATAAAAGGAACAAGTCTTTATTTCATACACACCTTGGACTTATAGCCTTCTTATGTTGAAACTTGCTAACAATATACACATGATATAGAAAAATAATCACTCTAAAATTCCTCACTGCATGTAAAACAGGAAGCTAGGCAGGAATTTTTCAACTTAGTCCTGTGATTTTAAGGACCCATGGTGGTGGTGCTGCGGTAGCATTGTCGCCTCACAGTAAGACGCTGTCCGGTTCGATTCTCAGCTAGAGTGTCTTCTGCGTGGAGACATGCGTGAATGGGCTTACCTTCGTTGAAGGTTGTGTGTCAGGCCTGGCAAGCCGGTATGTAAAAATCAACTGCCAATCATTAGCGGACCAGAGTTCCGCTGTGGCGACCCCTAACCGGGAAAAGCCGAAAGACACAAACAAACACAAGCAAGTCCTGTGATTTTAAGGACGTGAATTAATATGGCCATGTGATAATTACACACCTACAATCACATGGTTTATTAAATGTGTGCAATACCTTTAACCCTGCCTTTCAAAGTCTTAGTACAAGAATTCTGAAAAAAGTGAAAACTAATGGGAGCAAAGGCCCAAAATCAGGGACAGACTTTAAACATTGATCTGAAAGAGTAATAGTTTTTGCACTAGGAGGCATTTTCTGAAGGATATTCTGAAACTCTGATATCTTGTCATTATTTAATTACTTTAATCCCCAATAATTTGCCAGAAAACCACACATTTTAAAATGGACAGATTAAAATATAAGGGAAAATGTCTGGACATTTTGAGAAACTCTGGACAGTGGAGATGTTTGCTTTTAATGCCTCAGAGTGACAGAAAATTAGTATAACAGGAACAAAAGAAAAAAGACTAATGTCCATGAACAGGAGCACCCTAACGCATATCAAAACGGTTATCTAGTTATCAACTCATTATTCATTCACTGCAGGAAAAACATCACAGAACTGGGAGAAGATGCATCTTCATGCACACAATGACAAGAGGGCAGGATCGAACTTCATACCCTGGTGTTGTGAAGTAAAAATCTAAACAAATGAGCCAGAGTGTTGCCATCATCCTCATGACTGCAGTATGACCAACGTACCATGTTGGCGCACATCTCATCATCATCAAGCCACATTTTTTATATTTTCTACATGTGGTTTAGATGTCACGGCAACTGTCACCATCTCTGTCAATTCAGTACCTTCTTCATCAATCATGCCTGACCTTCTCAGGTCTTCTCTCATGCAATGCACCCATCCTTTTGCTGGATGTCATTGTTTCCAAATATATTTCACCAAGTCATCTTCTGCATATGTGCCCAAACCACCATAATCTGTTCTCTTTGCCCTTCTCTGCACTTGGAGCTACTTTGGCTTCTGCTGTTATGCCCTTATTTCTTCAACTGTCCCACACTGTGCATCCTATCACCTATCTTAGGCACTTCAACCCCATTACCTCTAGCTTGTTCAACTGTTCTTCTTTCACTGCCCAAGTTTCTGTACCACACAAAAATCATTCATCACACCACAGTTTTGTGCATCTTACTTTTCAGCTTCTTTGACATTTTTTCATCCCATACTATTCACGAAGCTCTGTGCCAATCAGCGGCTGAGTCTTGCTTTGACCTCCTCATTCAGGCATCCCTTTTCCTCAGCCACCTCTCCCAGATTTTTGAAGCTTTTAACCTGTCTCACTATCTTTCCTTCTCAGTTTTCAATTTCTTCTGATTTCCCCCATTTACTGTCATTACAACTGTTTTGTTGGTACTTAGTTTCATCCCACATTACTTGAGTTTTGCATTCCATTCCCATACATTTACTGAAGTTCCCGTTCAGAGTCTGCTTGTAATGTCGCATCATCTGCATGATCACCTGTGTATGTTTACTTGGTAAAAAAAAGCTCTAGTGAACTAAAACAGGCAAGGTTATTAGAAAGGAAGTCTATCACCAGTTTACAATTGTTAGACATGACAGTGCACATTTGACATATAACTTGTAGCTGAAATCTGTTCTGGATGACTTATTTAGGGTAAGTGATGGATTAATCAAGGGCGTCAGTTTAAGATGAATGTTGGTGGGAGGTTGGCATAATGGTTAAGGTGTTTACCTTGCAGACACAAGATGCAGGGCTTGATTCTCACATACGGTAATTGGCTAAGCTTAAAATGGCCGACAAGGGCAGTTAGCCTATGAACCTATAAATTTGGGGGGAATACTCCAGTTTGTTTTGTTGATGCTCTAAAAGCAGACTGCCATGTGTAATCTTGTCCTTGATTTGCTGGTCTCTGGAGGCAAATTACACAAGTACCATCCAAAATGTTGCTGGAAGTATTGGCATATGTTCCTTATAGTGTATCAGATAGTAAGGAGCTTTGGAGTCAAGTGTGATGGAGGGGGACTATTCCAGGTTGTGGTAACATCTGCTGTCAAAACCACTCCTCAGTGAAATGAGCTGAATTAGAAACAAAATAAAGAACAATATGACACCTTTTAATTGCAAAACCTAATAATCTTCTAACATTAAGGTGCACAGAGTTACAGACTAAAGAAACCCTTTGTGGTTGACAAGTTGCTATGGTGCAGAACTCTTTATAGGACCCCTTCTTAATTATAGTGATATACTTCATTGACCTTCTATGTAGCATCGAGGGCTGAGAAGAATTGTATGCCATGCCAATCTGCCAGCTCCAGACAAACAGCTTGTGCAGTTTGAATTCATGAGCACTTTTTGTGTACTTCCTGTGACGAGTGGCCTGCCACTTGATGTGCTGCTGTCAGTTTACTTATTTTGATTAATTTAAACTAGCACTAACAAAGGGTTTGGACTACCCGATGCTTGGTTTATCTGAGTAACTACGGCATGTTCAAGTCACATGATACCGTTTGCCATATTTTCTACCTGGTAGTACTCATGGTGACTGTTCACCACAAAAGGAAACCTGTTGAGGCCTGACTGGACAGATGGAGGGAAATGATTATTATAGCCTGAAGCCTGATTCCATTAATTTTCCTAGGACCATGGTCATTAGTCACTGAATTAATGGGAGAGAGACTTTTCTGGTATTCCCATTATCGGATTAGTGGGTTTAGCTGTGTTTTTTTTTCGTTTTTCTTAATAATTATGGAACCTCTGAAATTACATATAATATATATATTTTCGATAACGCTGTGCTTTTCTATTTCTGTAAAATGTGTTTCAGTTATTGTTTGCTCTGCTAGCTTTTGGCTTATTGATTTCTTGACAAGCTTGTGTGGTGCTACTTCCATACAAAACAGGATATTGCACTAGGGGCAGCACTTATTATGACCGTTATAACAGTTTTTTGGGGGGAGGGGTGACACCAAGCTTTAATTACAAGGTAGTGATTTGCTTGGGACAGCTGTTATCTGTCATTACATGCCTGCAAATGGAATATAATTGCATCATTTGTGTTTGTTTCTCATTATGTGCATTGAACAATCATTTTGCCAAATGAGGTATACCATTTTCTAGTATGTGTGACCTAATTAGTAGTGATACTCAATACAACTGATTTACAAACTAAAAAATAAATACATAAATACCTACAGGCTGGTTTCATGAACTCTGGTGCCTAAGTGTTTTTTGATACGTCATATGAAACAAGCAAACATTTCCAAACACTGCATAATAATTAGACAAAAAGCATCAGAGGAATAAAATCTGAAAAAAAAACTCTGCTGACACAGATTGTATGACATTAATTAATATTCCATAAAAATGGTTTGTTGGTGTATTGTACCTCCCATGCGATGGTCCACTGCTTTTCCTTGCCAGTATTAACAGTAGACCATTCTCTGAATCATGTTATGTTTTATAATATATACCACAAATTCTTGACTTTGTTAAAGCAGTCAGTGACTTTTCAGTTACAGATGATAATGGTTAGTCATCCTTTTCCTAAACCATGTCACAAAGCAAGAAATTAGATGCACGATAAGGACCCCGCTTCTTAAAATGAGGTTTGTTCATTCATCAAAGACATGGCTGCTATGTTTGTGTAAAAACTCATAACTCATATGGCTGCTAAATCAGCTACCATGTATTCATCAGTCCATTTTCTGTACCACTTTGCCCACTTCATTGTCATACCAGGTCAGAGCCTATCCTGACAAGCAGAGAGGTGAAGGCAGGATCCAGTCTTGGATGTGATGGTAGTCCATTGCAAGGTACCAGATGACTCTTACTCACACCTGGGGCTACCTTAATGTTGTTTATCCACCTTCTAGTCAGGTGGAAACCAGAGACCCAACCAAAAGCATATGCAAATGCAAGGAGAACATGCAAATTCTAAACAGACGGCACTCCAGTCAAGAACTGAACCAGGAAACCAAATGGGACAATGTAGCAGTACAGTACAATCCAGAGAACTACCAGCTACTACCTTAAGTAATAACATCCATAAAAATGTTTCTTTGGCATCATAATACTACATGTAAACACAGTAGAAAATATAAGTATTTTGCATAGTTTATTTTAGGACATTTTGTTTCTTTTTTTTGTGGAAGGTAAGTCTTTCTCATTTGCCTTTTTATCAAGCAGGTCTCTTTTGATAGATTTGGCAGTCACATAATTTAATCTACATCTAGGACAGGTGCCATTTACTGTGTGTGATGGTACCTTTGCTTATCAGCATTTTGGCAATGGAACTTGTGTTAATTTTAGATCCCAGCATTTCAGTGCAAGCATTCCACATTTATTAATGTTAGAATAGAATGTAAAAAAGATAAAACTCGATGAGTAAAGTAGGCACTGACACTCATATTAACTAATTAAAAAGAAAAGGCGTAAAATTATAACATAACAGAACACACAAACAGCTGAAATATATAATTTGGTTAACTGTGCTAATTTACATGCACTAGCGACTGTTTTACAGAACAGACTCCGGGAGAACAGCTTTGTAGTACAGACTTGTGTAGTACAGACTTGGGAATGCTTTTAGCTAATTAACTTAAACAGTACACTTTTCTAAAAGCAAACCCATGCTGCCACGGGGAAATCACAGAAAACTTCACGTAGACAACAACTGGATGCAAGCTTTGTCCCCAGGACCTTAAAATTGAGAAATGGCAATAGCACAAAATGTTATTTATCCATTTTTTTATAGGGTAAGCAAACTGATCGTTTGCAGATCCTTTTCAACCATGAGTTAAGAAAAAAGTAAAACGTATACACTGACAGTTTAAAATAGCCACTTAGTTATCATGCTTTGCAGGTAGTATGAAACCCATAGTTCTGGAATAGAAAAAAAAAGCACAATTGAAGTACAGATCCTGGAGATGTGAGGTATGTCCTTTGAGCCACTATGTTGTCCGCTAATGGAAGTGCCACAGATAACCAAAGGTTAATAAATATGTTCATCACTTTGTACAGTATATCAGCATAAATCACTGCAATGTATTATCATTTTACTGTCCATAAACTATCTCATATCATTACATTACATAGGTTCCTAGGTTCATGGGTAAGTACTCGGCTTGCTGCCCTTGTACACTGTTTTAAGCCTCACTAATTTCCCTTTTTATGCTCAAAGTAACCTATCCCATTTGGTTAGAGATTGGCCTTACCCATTATGATAAATGGGATCCTACCATAGATAATTTGAGGAGACCCATGCATGGGATAAAACATTTAGGAGCTGCCTCTGTCCTTTAGTAGTACAGGGGGCAGTCTTGTAGTAAAGTTTCTGTTTCCCATCCATAGATGCAAGTTGCACTTGAAAATGAACAGTGATAACCTTTGTTTTATTTGCATGGGGAGTCTGTTCCAGAGCAGCGGTATCCTCTGCAAGATTTAACTGTTCCTTCGCGCTGTTCTGTTGATGTTGCACATCGTTAGACAGAGTCATTCTGATGCTATTTGATTTGCTGATGCGCAGTAAATCCATCAGTATTGTGCAGGAGGATGCCTTGTATGCCAGACACAGGTCACCTCTTAAAAGCCTGTAGGACACTGAGTATAGTGACAAGGCTATGAGTTTGTCCATGTAGGACATATTGTTTAGGCCTTGTTTCCTTTTAGTAAGGTATTTCTGTGAGCATTACAGTTGCTGCATGTGTCTGGACAAATGCATATCAAAGGGGGTATTATATTCAATGACTGGCCTAATAAGGGCTGAGTAAAAGGAGACAATGACATCCCTAGATCTAGACACAATCGCTTTGTTTATAAGCTGTGCAGTGTAGAAGGACTCTCTTATGGCAATGGACACATTTTGGATAAAAGTTAGGTCACTGTCCACATAGGTTCATAGGTTCATAGGTAGGTACCAGGCTATCGGCCCTGGGGCCTATACAAGCCCAGCCAAAAAGGTACCCTGGCTTTTGCCACCCAAGGAAATTATTTTCCTGTGCCACTGTCGAGCAGAGCCACAGAGGTGATCCCCGGGGTGAATTTCCTATTTCCCATCCAATCATCAAGATTTTTCTTGAAGAGTGCTAATGAAGAGCTTTTTTTGATATAGATAGGTAGTTTATCCCAGAGTATGGGAAGTCTCTGAGACAGGAATCTATCCCTCCGGCATGTTCTGTTTATTGTGGTGACAAGGTTTAGGTCCCTAGAGCATGTAGCTCAGAGGGATAGTGATTTCTTTAAGTGGAGCATGTCCAACAGCTCTGGGTTTGACATAGCTTTGTATGTTAGGCAGAGATCACCTCTGAGTAGGCAATATGCAACGGAGTAAAGCTGGAGTTTTTTTAGACGGTCTGCGTAGGGCATCTGTTTGAGGCCGGTAATCCTATTTGTGAGGTATTTCTGTGTCCTTTCCAGTTGTTGTAGATGTCTTGTGAGGTACATACCTAAAGTGGCGTTGTACTCTATAATGGGTCTAATGAGTGATGAGTAGAGGGGAACAATGACCTCTTTTTTTCTGGATGAGAAACCTTTTGTGATGAGGTGTGCCATGTAGAAGGATTTCCTGACTACTGTGGCGATGTGATTATCAAAGGAGAGACTACTGTCCACCTGTGTCCCAAGGTCTCTTATCACACTTTCGGTGTTAAGTATACTACCGCCTATGTTGTAGTTCATGGGTACAGAGTTTTTACCAAAGGGGATGACAATGTACTTTTTGGCATTGAGCTTGAGGCCATGGCTTTGACACCAGTCATCTGTCTCAGTGAGGCCCTTTTGTAGGATGTCCACATCGTTAGGAGTTTCGATTATGGCTCCTAGTTTACAGTCATCTGTGAACTTCATTAGCCAAAGACCTTCTGTGTTAGCCTGTACTTCAGAGAAGTAGATACCAAACAGGAGAGGACCCAGGACTGAACCCTGTGGTACTTCACTTGTCACTGGTCTGAAGTCGGATTTGGAGTCTGCTATTTTCACAGTGTGGGTTCTGTCAGTGAGCCAGTTGGCAACCCATCTTGTGACATAGGGATTTATACCTAGTTTAGTGAGTTTATCTATAATTCCAGAGTGGGGGATGGTGTCGAAAGCCTTGGCAACATCTAGATAGGTTGTGTGAACCACCTTACCCTTGTCTATGGCTTTGGTGACTGCTTCAAAGAAGTCTATCAAGTTTAGGAGGCATGATCTGCCTTTTACAAACCCGAACTGGGTGGGGTCCAGAGTTTGGAGATTACCAATGTCTTTGTTTATAAGTTCCATGGCCTTGCAGACCAGGCTCGTCATGCTAATGGGGCGGTAGTTCCCGGGGTCCTTGGTGGCTCCCCCCTTGTGGAGTGGGATAACCATTACTGTGCGCCATTCAGCAGGCACAAAGCCTGAGGTGAGGCTATGATACTTAGGTGGGGTGCCAGTTCATTCTGTAGTTTGTGTAGAACGCAGCCTGGGATGTTGTCTCGTCCCATGGATGCTGTGTTCTTGGCTTTGGAGAGTGTGGTTTTTACCTGTGCAGCCGTGATTACAGGAACTTTGCATTCTTCCGGTATAGAGATGGGCTGTTTAGGGGGTGAGAGTGGGGGGTAAAGTTAGCACTGAACCTATCTGCCAGGATGTTGGCAATATCAGTTGGGTCTGTATATTTAGTGCCATTGTGCTGTAACTCAGAGCAGATCTGAGTGTTGCCATTGAGATTCTTGACATAGCTATAGAATGCTTTGTGGTTGTGTTTAGAATCAGTGGCGATTTTGTTTTCATAACTAGCTTTGGAGGATTTTATCAGGGATTGCAGCTTCTTAATAAGGCTGACCAGGGAGCTCCTCCACTCATGGGATTTTACTCTCTTTTGCAACAGTTTCTTCCTTCTGTTGTATAGTTTGTTTATGGCAGGGGACCACCAGATTGGCTTCCTTTTTTTGGAGGATAGCGTTTTGGTTCTGTTTGGGATAGCACGATCCATGCACTCATGTAAGTGCTTATAAAGTGCAACTGTGTAGGATTCAGTAGTCGTAACTGTATTGTCCATCTGCATGGGTGTCATGAAGTTCACCACTTCTGTCTTAAGAAGCATGAATTTGGTTTTGGAGAAATGTTTTACCATGGTTTCCTTAATGGGGGGCGGGGGCGGGATGTGGATATCTAGGGTAATTAGCTTATGGTCGGATCGGACCAATGAGGCGTTGACTTCAGGTGTGGAACACCAGTCACTCATGTTGGTAATGACTAGATCTAGGATAGTGTTGCCCCTGGTGGGGGTGTGGATAAGTTGATCCAGGGCATTGGAGTTTATGAATTCCAGAAAGCGTTGAGCGAAGGAGTACATGAGTAGTTTTCCCAGTTAATGGTGGGGTAGTTGAAATTGCCCATTATTAGGGTGTTTAGCTGAACCCTAATATTTTCCAGTACATTAAGAAAAGAGGAGCGGGAATCCTGGGGCATGGTGGGTGATCAGTAGCAAGCTACAATTTGGACTGCAGTTTTGCCCAGAGTTAGTTGCACTTGGATAACCTCGGCTGCATTATGCTGAGCAACTAGCCTGGAGGTGTGGATATCCTTAATGAATATGGACACACCTCTGCCTTTGGTGTTCCGGTCCAGGTTACATGGCCAAAAATTGTGGTATGAGTTATAGCCTGGTAGTGCAGGGGTGCTCTCTGGAGCCTTGAAGCAGGTCTCAGTCACTGCACAGATATCGATGTTCTCCATTTTAAGGAGTGCCTCGAGTGAGTGCATTTTGAGATTTAGACTTCTAGCATTGAGTAGCATCACCCTCAGGTTTTGCTTGCCTGTTCCTATTACGGTTTCCATATGTTACATAACTTCCCAAAACCTGAACAACTGGGCCAAACTTGTTATATTACCAATGTGGTAGTTCCCTGGGGTACATGACCTCCCAAAGGAAACAATAGTGCAATTTTTGGCATTTAATTTTAGTCCATGACTTTGGCATTAGGTATTTACTGCACTTGACATCCGATATGGAGTAGAAGCACCATTGCCCAGAGTTCAAAACCAAGCTATACTAACAAAGAGGTGGCCACACATGTGAAAAGAACCAATTCTGAATTGCTGGCATACCACAACACAGTTTACTTAAGTTGCTATTGTCAAAGGCCTATATTCAAAGCAACTTTATTTTTCCTATAGCACGCTTTGCCCCCAAATTATGTACAAACTGTGAACTGCATTTACAATGCAACCTCCTACTCACATAGGAGCCATTTTGTATTGCAGCATATTTTTTTCACAACCCAACATCCCAACTGTTTAATATAATATGTCCTGAGGTTGCCACAATTTGGAGACAAACTGTCTCCCAGAATGTGGTATAAAAACATAATTTTCTTCAGTATTGCAGATGTCTAAATTCTGCTAACAAATTGAAATGCACTGCAAGTGCACTTCCATTAATCTCACTGCCACTTTTATCCCACTTCCACTCATTTCAGTGCCGAGTTTTATCCCATTTCCATTCATCTCACTGCTATGTTTTCTCTCAGCCACATTTGCACACCTAATTTTCTGACTCTATGATGTCAAAAGGACACACGATTCTCTTTGAATTCCATGTGAAGATGTGGACAAAGGAAAGAACTACCATGTAAAAAATAATATCATTTATTGACTTTACCGACATGCATTTCACACTCATGAATACTGCAGTATGCTATAACATGCTATAATGGTGTATTCTGCATTCAGCTATACTGCATTTGTTATGCACCATTATGGAGTATGATACCCCCTTAGAATTACTGCATTGTACAACTATACTAAAAGCTGTGGTAAGGTTTGTGCATACCAATAGAAATTCCTCATAGTGCAGGCTTAAAATGCTTTCATTTCATTTGCACCAGTTCTTTTGGATTTTGTGGGAATTTCCCCATATTTATATGAGATTTGTACCACATGCTTCTAGGTGCTGTATTCCACATTACAGCTGTGCACTTTGGTATATACTTTTGTAAGTAGGGGGGCAAGCAATCAGTTTACAAAGGGGAGACAAGACACACTTTGTCAATTTAAAGGATTTTCCAAAGACAATAACCACATCTAGGCAGAACAAATTAAATGATTGAATATAAAGCATGTCAGAACACTTGCCCCTCCAATGCTAATTTACACTGGTCTTTCCCAAAAGAGTATAGTGTCATAATCATCAATAATAAAGTGACTTAGCTAAGTGTCAGATCCCTTTGGGGGAAAAATAATTTTCTGTCCACAAATCCCTAATCTCTAGCTTGTCACACCATGCACCCTCCAAGTTTCTTTTTTTTATTTATGCATTTGCATTTTTTGCAGGGAAAGTCTGACTGGGCAGAAACTCCCGCCATAGAAGACCAAAGTGTTGGAGAAACGGCTCCGACAATAAAAAATAGCAGCATGCACACAAGTACAACTGCAACCGCAACAAGTGCCCAAGTACAAAAATGTTAACAAAAGACCAGCGTGTTGAAGAAATAGCTCTGAAAACTAAGAAAAAGAGCATACACAACAAGTACAATTGTATGTCAACGAGTCCAAGTGTAGTAACATTACAAACATTATAAAGATATTGTAACAAGTTTTCAAATATCTGACTCCACTTGAAAGTTTTCCAAAGGCAACCAACTAAAAGTTTGTCCAGGAAACTTAGCTGTTGTGATGTTACAGTGCCTAGGGAGATACTTTGTTGTGTTTTTGCTGTATAGCACAATGTGACAGTCACAGTCACAGAATCCACTATAGGTGAGTTGCCATAATTCCTCCATAGGTCTGGGGACACTGAATAACCCCAACTGCTGCTCAGTGAGTGAAATGTATAAAGGTATAAATGCTAAGGGACTCCCCCCTACTTCACAAGAATATTGCAAACTGTTGTATACATATGCCAGCAAAGTTTTCATACTCCTGTACAATAACCCGTACCCAGATACCAAACACAGTGGACAGGTACTGTTCTTCTGGGTCAGCAAACAAACCAACTGGTATACTCTGAAAGTCTCAACATGCTCACTGTATGTTCGCCACAGCCAGCAGTACCTAGGCTGCCAAGCAGGTCAGGTCACTGAGCCAAACTTCAAAAAGGCAGTCCATTTTATCAACAATTCAGAATTTTAAGGTAACTCTTGTTTTACCTCACGGGACAAAACAGTATGAAGGGAATGCTTTACCTATTTACCAATAACTATTTAGGTAGTTTACAGCATAAAATGAAAAATAAGAGTCACTTCAACTACTGAGATGCACAAACACACAAATTGAAACACCAAGATTTCAGTTTTCATCAACAGATGAGAACAATTAATCTCTTCAGATCACTGTCAAGGAGACTGCCAAATTTGCTTAAGCAAAAAGGGTGAAAGTAGTTTAATTTTAATATATGAAAGTTTTTGAAATCATAAACCACCAGCATCTGTTATGCCATATTGGAGTTACTCCAGCCAAAGGGACATGGTTATCCTCGACCAGTCTACCAGAATGGATATCAGCAGTACTGATAAAATGAACAAACCCCATTGAGGAAACCACAGTAAAAAATTTCTCCAAAGCCAACTTCATGCTTCTTAAGACAGAAGTGGTGAACGTCATGACACCAATGCAGATGGACAGTACAGTTACAACTGCTGAATCCTATACAAATGCACTTACACGAGTGCATGGATCGTGCTATCCCAAACAGAACCAAGATGCTATCCTCCAAAAAAAGGAAGCCAGTCTGGTGGTCCCTTGCCATAAACAAACTGTACAACAGAAGGAAGAAATTGTTGCAAAAGAGAGTAAAATCCCACAAGTAGAGGAGCTCCCTGGTCAGCCTCAGTAAAAAGCTGAGATCCCTTATAAGATCCTCCAAAGCTAGCTACGAAAACAAAATCGCCACTAAATCCAAGGACAACCACAAAGCATTCTATAGCTATGTCAAGAATCTAGATGGCAACACCCAGATCTGCTCTGAGTTACAGCACAAAGGCATGAAAATTACAGAACCAACTGATATTGCTAACATCCTGGCAGATCGGTTCAGTGCAAACTTTACCCCCCTCTCACCCCCTAAAGGGCCCATATCTATACAGGAAGAATGCAGAGTCCCTGTAATCACAACTACACAGGTAAAAGCTGCACTCTCTAAAGCCAAAAACACAGCATCTATGGGACCGGAAAACATCCCAGGCTGTGTTTTACATGAACTTCAGAATGGACTGGCTCCCCACTTAAGCACCATGTTCAATAATAGCCTCGCATCAGGCTTTGTGCCCACTGAATGGTGCACAGCAACAGTTATCCCACTCCACAAAGGGGAAGCCACCACTGATCCTGGGAACTATTGACCTATTAGCCTGATGAGCCTGGCCTGCAAGGCCATGGAACATATCATCATGGAACTCATAAACAAAGACATTGGTAACCTCCAAACTCTGGATCTCACCCAGTTCTGGTTTGTGAAAAACAGATCATGCCTCCTGAACCTGATTGACTTCTTTGAGGTAGTCACCAAAGTCGTGGATGAGGGTAAGGTGGTTCACACAGCCGATCTTGACCTCGCCAAGGCTTTCGACACCATTCCCCCATTCTGGAATTATAGCTAAACTCACTAAACTAGGTATAAATCCCTATGTCACAAGATGGGTTGCCAACTGGCTCACTGACAGAACCCACACTGTAAAAGTTGCAGACTGCAAATCTGACCTCAAGGCAGCGTCAAGTGGAGTGCCACAGAGTTCCGTCCTGGGACCTCTCCTGTTTGGTATCCACTTCTCTGAAGTACAGGCTAAAACAGAAGGCCTCTGGCTGAAGAAGTTCACAGATGACTGGAAACTAGGAGCCATAGTCAAGTCCCCAAATGATGTGGACATCCTACAGAAGGGCCTCACTGCGACAGATGCCTGGTGTCAGAGCCATGGCCTCAAGCTCAATGCCAAAAAGTGCAGTGTCATCCCCTTTGGTAAAAACTCTGTACCCATGAACTACCACATAGGCAGCAATCTACTTAACACCGAATGCATGATAAGAGACCTTGGGACCCAGGTGGACAGTAGTCTCTCCTTTGATAGTCACATTGCCACAGTAGTCAGGAAGTCCTTCTACGTGGCACACCTCATCATAAAAAGGGCTCTCATACAGGAAAAAAAAAGGTCATTGTTCCCCTCTACTCATCACTCATTAGACCCATTATAGAGTACAACACCCCTTTTGGAATGTACCTCACAAGACATCTGCAGCAGCTGGAAAGGCCACAGAACTACCTCACAAAGAGGATTACTGGCTTCAAACAAATGCCCTATGCTGACCGCCTCAAAAAACTCCAGCTTTACTCCGTAGCATATTGCCTACTCCGAGGTGATCTCTGCCTAACATATAAAGCTATGTCAAACCCAGAGCTGTTGGACATGCTACACCTAAATAAATCCCAATCCCTCCAAGTTACATGCTCTAGGGACCTAAACCTTGTCACCACAATAAACAGGACATGCTGGAGGGATAGATTCCTGTCCCAGACACTTCCTATACTCTGGAACAAGCTACCCATCTATGTCAAGCAAAGTTCTTCATTAGCACTCTTCAAGAAAAATCTCGATGAGTGGATGGGAAATAGGAAATATACCCCGGGGATCACTTCTGTGTCTCTGCTGGACAGTGGCACAGGAAAATAACTTTCTTGGGTGGGTAAGCTATTGTACCTTGCTGGCTAGGCTTACGTAGGCCCTTGGGCCGACAGCCTAGTACCTACCTATGAACCTATGAACCTATGTACCTCAGTATGTGACTTACAGGCAGAGATGAAGGATATTAAAAACTTGCTACATAGCCTGGAAGTAGGCTTCCAGGAATATGAATAGAGGTCTCATCTTTGGAGGATTGCTATAACAAAATGCTGCCCAAGGTAAACCAGCTAGATAGCATCCCTGAATATCTAGAAGATACCTTTCTATCTTTAGAAAGAAGGTGAGGAAGAGAAAGTACAAATACTGGAGATTTAGAAATGATAACCAACATGGAATGCTTGAGCTGAGAAGGTAAGAAATCTTCAAATAGTTGGCTGGCTGTGCCAAAATGCTTTCATCATATGTAGTAGAATACACTGACCTCTATATCTCCCCTCCGCAAGGTCATTCTCCTAGACAAGAGTTGCATTAAACTTCTAAGACCGCAGATGATTTTCATATTCTGTATCCTACTCAAAATAAAAAAATGTATGTTTGAAAATGCTTTAACCTACAAATTGCTGTCAATTTGCTGAAAGAAATGAGCAGTGAAGGGTTTGATACAACATGGCATCAGATTCAAAATTACTTACCAAACTATTTATCTTTTTTCCTGGAATGGATCTGAAGTTAAAGTTTTAGAAAGATCATATGTCGCAGGTTTATAAAAAGTTCTTCAGATAACAGTACATTTTAGCTGTTTATAATTGTTACATTATGAATGATGACCTATATTTTCCTTGCTATAACAAGTTTTTATTCTAGGGGTGAATGATTGGCTTTTTATAGTGACTGCTAACTCTTTAAAGCCAGGAATAGTTAGTTGATAAAGAACTGTATGTCAAGTGGGCTGTACACATTTCTCTAAACATCAGGTATTTAAATGTTGTGGATTTTCATTGGTTTTCAAAATTAAAACTAGCTGTAGTGGTTTATTGTTCATTAAAGTGTCTGCCCATTGTTAGGCCTTGTATACAATGGCTGCTCTTCCGGATCCATCCGTAGTCACAGTGTCAACCATATGTTGGTTCAATTTTTCTGGTTCCATAGAGAAAAAAAAACTAGTATTTCAAGAAAGGCTTTATTTATGGATAAATGTTATCCACTTGACTGTAAAGAGTGCATCATTTAGCCTTGTCCCTGCTATTCATGCTTCTTTAGGCATTATTAGAGCTGAATTATATTGCCAAATATCACCTTAATATCCTTTCCCTTCACATGTCATAATGCAGCAAGGTTCTTAGATGAATTGCTTTTATTATTAAATCATTCTAAGACAAACAATGACAAGTCATGAGGAACATGGTATCTCTGGGGGTATATGCCATACATGACTGGCTGTGGGTGATTTGCTTCATTATAACTGGTCGTTTCCTGAAATCATTGTATTTACATTTACTCCACATGGTGGTGCTTGACTAACATTCTGACTTTATAGACATAATAACTCTGAAGTTAATTGCTTAAATGGTATCTTAAATATCAACCTGTACATACTGAATTATTCTAATGTGGTGGCTTTGGTCCCCTCTGTAGTGCCCGAGGTCAATGGATGCAAGTGCCCATAATTTAACATTAAAATATATCAGTGTCAACATTTTAAGATGGACTTGGGGGAAACATGCAACACCACAGAGAGTTAACCTTTTTGGAAATAACACACTATAAATAATTCTCCATTTGTAAATACATATTACATTTGACGGCTGGTTTTGGTGAAGGTAGCAATGTCTCCTCCAAGTGCCCACTGTCAAAAGAATTACACCCCTGTGGTAGTTTACAAGATACTAACGTGTATCACTGAATAATAAATATTTCACCCTTATTACCCCAATACCTACTGTTACTTTTAAGATATCTAAATATGTCTCTTCTATGGGATTTAAATAGCGTATTCTGTTGCCTCAGATGCCTACAAAACACATTATGGGAACCTTGTTTTGAAGTAACGCAAGCCTATCCGCACTACAATGATTCGGTTCATATCCACTGTAGATAGATGGATACAATGGCTATTTCATAGTTATTTGTATATACACATACATATACATATATATATTTTTTCAGCACACACAATGTAATTAGACTCACTCTGTAGCCTGGGAATCCCACATTCTCTCTGTACAGTTACATGAAAGGTTGTTGTTGCTAACCATGTGAACTTAACAGACAAGTACCTTAACCAGAAATGTATCTCGCTACTACCTGTAGTAAGGATTTAGATCTCAGTCATGTCACCCTGCTTGATCTTAATTAGGTATACGTAGCAAACTTTCTATTACAGTCAATCGCATATCTAGTTTGAAATATTATTATAATAATACGTACATTTTCTAGTGTTAAAGCATAGCAGATGAGATGCTTTAGTTTAACAATATTTAATTATCAAGGATGATATCTTAGGTCTTCTACAGCCTTCATGATTTCTTATATATATAATTGAACTACGGATTAAAGGTTGTGCCATACAGTGTAATGTAATGCAACACATAGCTGCATATGTGATTTGACAGATGACAACTGTTCTGGCAAACCAAAAGAATATCACAGTAAATATATTAATTGGGTCTGTTTTGTTTTGGAAGGGGTGTGATTTTGATTTTATTATAATGGAATATATATTTTTTTAGCTAATTAGTATAGTAAACACTATGAACAGGTCCTGGGGAAAGGGGTGAAAGGTTATCTGTTTAGAGATTATTGTACTTACTGCAGCAATGAAACTTACTTGATGTGTTAACCTGGCTTCATTCCAGTATTTATTAAGTGCTAGAGGTAACAATGTTCTAAAATGCAATTTTGTATTAAACACTTTCCATCGAGCAGGGGAACTGGGTAGGATTTTCCACTAATTGCCTAGTATCTAAAATCTGTAGTACTTTATAATATCTGAAGAAGATGCTTGAAATAATTACATTTTCTTGGAACCTACATAGTATTCAGGTGATCTCTGGGAGAAATTTATTTTAAAATATGAAAACAAACTAATTTCCTACCCAGAAAAATGCCCCACACTAAAAGACATTCTTGGGTCTTACACATCTTCTAAATACTTCTACTCTACCAAGAAGCTCCTACTCCAAATAACTAAGCCTGAAAATTCCACTGGGGATACACTGTACACATCCGATGTCAAAAAAATATGGGACTCTTCCACTACGAGTGGACGAAAGCGAATGCAGTGATGATCAGAATTCCTGAACTGCATCCGTTAAAAATATCTTGCTGAACAGCACTTTTTAAAGTGTTTTGCAGAGGCCAACCCCCTGCAACCCTCAATGTGGGGGAGCCAAGCTTCCCAAACTTATATATACCAATTCTCAGGTTGCAATTACTTAAAAAAAGGGGGAAATCCCCCCCCCCCCAAAAGGGAATCACTTCTGGCACAAGTCACCAAAAGTGATTTTCTTATGTAGAACTCCGGTCGTCAGCGAGTTGAAGCTCAGGCAGTCAAAGCTTGAGAGTTCAAGCTTTATCCACCAGTCGGGTAGCGATAAGATACATGATCCCAGGCCAAATCAAACATGCAGATAATTTACCAGGCTTTAAAAATCTAATTAAGCAACACTGAAACAAATCCTGGATATGTTCTTGCTCTGCACCAGGCTGATATTCTCTTTTGCTCATCACTGTTTCTGTCACTAACGCATTACCTCTCTTTATACGTCAGTCTCTCTAACCTCCCAAAAGTTGTTTCCACACACTGTTTATACTCACAGGACCACTTTTCCCTCTCCCTCCTTTCTGTCACCTTATAATCTACTGTTTACTCCCCCAACGTATTTTACTTCCAAAATCGTAAAGTATTAACCTTTCAACTCTCTGAACTGAAGGAATCACGAGACATGTAATTTCAAATACAAATATGGTATCTCCATATGTGACTAAACTACAAATGTACTGAGTTATGTAACAATGTAATTATGTCACAAGATTAAACAACAGCACCTGTTACACGATTACTGCTGTAATGACCTAATGTAAATATTTTTAATAGTTACATGTACATTGTATGAACTCACAAAATGAATATGCAATTCTACATGACTGTCTAACTTATGAATTATTTGTATTTATTTGTCTGTGTTTACTGGGGAAGGACAACTGGGTAATATACCCATTTTCAGCTGAATTTGTAATTAGATTCTGCGGATGGAGTGTTTCTCCCTGGGGCTCCGCTGAAATATGATATGACCAGTTGGACTTTCCCAGTCAACAAAAACAAACAAACAAATAAATAAATATACTTCATACAAGAAATATGCGTACCTCCAAGTTTTTAGGTATTTATTTCAGTTCCTATCTACTTTTAACAACCATGACTTTATTCTGGGTAGGACTAAAATTTAACACTGGAATCACCCATGACAAATAGAGGGCACCCGCGTCTTGTAACAAGAAGGACATGTGATTATTACTTGATTTATGGATGGTCGTGATCTTTTTGATATATATCATGCTATGTATCCATTAAAATACATAACAAAAAATATGCAGTTCCATTTGCCCTCGCTTTTGGCCAATATGCAATGTTGTTGTTGTTGTTGTGTCTTTCGGCTTTTCCCAGTTAGGGGTCGCCACAGCGGAACTCCGGTCCGCTAATGATTGGCAGTAGATTTTTACATGCCGACTTGCCGGGCCTGATGCACAGCCTTCAACGAAGGAACGCCCATTCGCGCATGTCGCCACACAGAAGATGCTCTAACTGAGAATCGAATGGGGCAACGTCTTACTGTGAGGCGACAACGCTACCGCAGCACCACCACTGCAGTACAGTTGCAAAAAAAGCCAGCCCTGGGTTACAAAATAAATTTATTCAGAAGCTCATTTGTGATAAACTACTGACCAAACTGCAGAAGTGTGCGAACCAAATACTCCACAATAAAACTACTGGTATATTGATGCTGTAGAAAATGCTGGTAGTCCACAAAGTAAAGCAAAACAGTTTATTGTAAGACAATAGAAAGCTGGTAAGCGCTTTCGTCCTCAACAAAAGAACTTCATCAGACAAATTAAAATCAAACACAGAACACATTTTAAAGACTCCCTTTGTGCTTCACATGATAGTAGCCACTCCTCCTAAGTAACAAAAATTTAAAAGGGCAATACAAGCTGTGATGTCAATGACACAATGTTAAATAAATACATGTTAATAAATATAAAAAAAAATAGAAAATATACAAAAAAGATCATCCACTTCACAATTTTTTAAAAGAGCAATGAGTAAATATATAAATAAATAAATATATAAATAAATAATCATCTGTTTAAAGCACTAAATTTTAAAAGGGAATTAATGGAGAGGGATTCATTTCAATCTGGTCAGTTGTTCGCATTTAATAATTCTCTCTTTTCTAGTAAGGCAGACCATGCACCTCCCCTGATATCCATTGTGACACCATCAATAACAAAAAAATTAAAAGTGTGGTCACTGTTCTCTGAGGTATGTTTATACAAAGCATTTGTCTCTTTGCCTGTTCTTATTTCATACAAATGTTCATAAATTCTATTTTTAAAATTTCTATCAGTTTTTCCAATGTAAAAACAATCACATAGGTTACAGAGGGCACAATAAATAACACGTTCAGAGTTACAGTTATACTTACTTTTGATATGAATCTTAGTGTTGTCGATCATAAATACTGT
Source organism: Protopterus annectens (assembly GCF_019279795.1). NCBI lineage: Eukaryota > Metazoa > Chordata > Ceratodontiformes > Protopteridae > Protopterus > Protopterus annectens. Next base: position 1,337,381,643 of record NC_056747.1, read on the forward strand.
TCCTTCCTTTATAAAGGGACAGTATCGACACATACCACACTTCAACATACGTCCATTCGAAAAATTATTCACATCATGTCCTTTCTCGAAAATTTTTTTTAAATTTCTACCTTTTCTAAAAATAACAGTAGGTTGTTCATCAATATGTGTTCTGATACTTTGATCGTGTGTTAGAATTGACTAATTTTTACTCAAAATATGTTTAATATCAGGACTATCAATCGTGTATGTAGAAATGAATGAAGTATTATAATCTTTTCCTGTAAAAACAGAGTTTAGGGGCACAGCATTCACTGTGTGTGTTACATCCAATGAAACCTCAGATAAAAGAGGTATATAAAAATTTCTCTCTCTCTTATTTACTACCTCTAAAAAGACATCGTTAACAAGTCTCAACGGGTAGCCCCTCTTTAAAAACATATCTTTTAAGGTATCACATTCATTTAAAAAGTCTTCTGAAAGTGATACCATACGGGCAGCCCGTACAAACTGTCCCTTAATAATAGCTTTTTTCTGTTTCTGAGGGTGAATGCTACTATAATGAAGTAGTGAATTTGAATATGTGTCCTTTCGATATATTTTAGATATAAACCTACTATTCTGGTAATCCTTAATTAATTTAATATCAAGGAAGGCTATCTCATGTAAGTTAAATGAATATGTAAACCTTAAAAATGAAGTGGTGGAATCTAAATATCTAATAAAATCATTAATAAGGGCATAGGGCTTGAATACAGTAACACAGTTAAAAGACTGGATTTATGCCACTACTTCCCTACAAAATGGACAAGTAAACCAAAATGAGACTGGTAATGGTAATTAGATGAATGTGATACCTTAAACGATATGTTTTTAAAGAGGGGCTACCTGTTGAGAGACTTGTTAACGATGACCTTTAAGACACTTGAAAAAGCCTTGTATTGTTGTCAGGGTGAAAGCGCTTGTGGTGAATTTTTAAAAAAATAAGTCTTTCTATTGGCTAACACTTGCTGCTGCCTGGACTGTTTGTTTGATTATCAGTTTTTCCTTTCGGTCCTGCACCTGTTACTATTTTTGATTTTAATTTGTCTGATGAAGTTCTTTTGTTGAGGACGAAAGTGCTTACCAGCTTACTGTTGTCTTACAATAAACTGTTTTGCATTACTTTGTGGACTACCAGCATTTTCTACAGCATCAATATAGCAATGGTTTTATTGTGGAGTATTTGGTTCGCACACTTCTGCAGTTTGGTCAGCAGTTTCTTTCTGTCTTTTGGTGCTTATCATTTGTAATAAAAACAGCAAACTGGTTTCACTTGACTAACCAAGCTTTATGAATATAGTGAAGAGGAAGCTTACAA